>NC_052158.1:68979682-69270969 GCF_902713615.1 Scyliorhinus canicula | reverse complement strand
CCCCCCCCCCCCCCCCGCCTCCCATCTAAACCCACTGGCTCCTTCGAAGGATTACCCCAATGCAATCTTCTTACCACCAACCTTCTTCATAGATTTTGACATATTTTCAATGACAAATTCCATACCCATATGATGGGCTGGTTTTGATGGCCAAAATCCCCAGACACCGTGTTTGACAAGTCCAAAAATCAAAGACCAGGGCGGGAGCCACCTTGGACATATACTTCTCCTGCCTGTCCCTCATTTCCTTATTAACCATTATAATTTCACCTGTCTCTGCCTATAACAAGTTCATGTTTACTTTCATCATTCTCTTTCTATTTACAGACCAATAGGAACATTTATAACCTATTATATCTGTTACTAGTCTACTTTCGTAGTCTCCTTTCTCTTTACTGATGAATTTCTCAGTTGCTTTTGCTAAACTCTAAAATCCTCCCAATCCTCAGGCTTACTACATTTTCTGGCAACAAGCTAAGCCCTTTCCTTTGATCTAATACTATCTTTTTTTTAATGTTTTTATTCCAAATTTTTCAATGATTTTTTACAAAACACTACAAAAAAGAAAATAACGCAGAGAGAACAAAGCAATATATCAACAAAAACCACTTAACCCTCTATCCAGCTAAAATGTTAACAAAACAACACAAAATCGGACATCCGCCCCTAACAAATAATGTAAAAACAACCCACCCATACCCCCGGGTTGCTGCTGCTGCTACTGACCACCTATCGTTCCACGAGAAAGTCAAGGAACGGCTGCCACTGCCTGGAGAACCCCTGCAAGGACCCTGCAAGGCAAACTTTATCTTCTCCATCCTGAGAAACCCTGCCATGTCTTTGACCCAAGCCTCCACGCTTGGGGGATTCGTGTCCCTCCACATTAACAAGAGCCTTCTCCGGGCTACCAAGGAGGCAAAGGCCAGAACTCCGGCCTCTTTCGACTCCTGCACTCCCGGATCCTACGATACCCCAAATATCGCTATCCCCCAGCTCGGTTTTACCCGAGTGTCCAAGACCTTGAACATAACCTTTGCAAAGCCCTTCCAGAACTCCACAAGCGCCGGGCACGACCAGAACATATGGGCGTGGTTTGCTGGACTCCCCGAACACCTCACACATCTGTCCTCCACCCCAAAAAACTTACTCATTCTTGCCCTTGTCATATGCGCCCGATGCACCACTTTAAACTGGATCAGGCTGAGCCTGGCGCAAGATGAGGAGGAATTGACCCTGTCCATGGCGTCAGCCCACAGGCCCTCATCCAGATCCTCACCCAGCTCCTCCTCCCATTTGCCCTTCAGCTCTTCCACCGAAATCTCCTCCACCTCCTGCAGCTCCTGATATATTTCCGATATCTTGCCATCCCCTACCCACACGCCCGAGACCACCCTATCCTGTATCCTCCGGGCAGGCAGCAGTGGAAATTCCCCCACCTGCTTTTTCACGAACGCCCGAACCTGCATTTACCTAAAGGTATTCCCCGGGGATAACCCAAATTTCTCCTCCAGCGCCCTCAGACTGGCAAAGATCCCATCGATGAACAAGTCCCCCATCTTTTGAATCCCGCCCTATGCCAGCTTAGGAACCCACCAGCTATCCTACAGGTCATCCGCATACAGTGAGACGCCAAATCCCCCCCCCCCCCCCGGGACCAATCCCCTCCAGTTTCTGGATTCCCTCAATGCTATGGCCAGCGGCTCAATCGCCAGGGCAACCAGCAGCGGGGACAAAGGGCACCCCTGCCTCGTTCCACGATATAACCTGAAATACTCTGACCGCAGCCGGTTGGTCGAAACACTCGGTACCGGGGTCTGGTACAACAATTTGACCCATCCTATGAATTCCTCCCCAAACCCGAACCCGCCTAACACCTCCCACAGGTACTCCGAATCCACCCGATCAAAGGCTTCCTCCTTCCTCCACCTTTGGAAACCTTAGTTGCTCCAGGAACTGTCGCACCCCCCCCCCCCCCCCCCCCCCCACCACCTCTGGGGGCTTTGACTCGTACAATTCACCATAAAAGTCCTTAAAGACATTTATTTTAGCTGGACTCCTCACCGTGTTCCCCCTCCTATCCCTAATATCCCCAATCTCCCTAGCCGCCTCCCTCTTCCGCGGCTGATGTGCTAACATCCGGCTTGCCTTCTCCCCATTCTCATACACTGCTCCCTGTAGCTTCCTCAACTGGGCCTCAGCCTTCCCCGTAGTCAGCAAGTCAAACTCCGTTTGGAGGCTCCGGCACATCTTCAACAGCCCCTCCTCAGCGGATTCCGCATATCTCCTATCCACCCTCAGTATCTCCCCCACCAATCTCTCCCTCTCCATCCTATCCCTCTTCTCCCTGTGGGCCCTGATTGAGATTAACTCCCCCCTGACCACTGCCTTCAGCGCCTCCCAGACCACACTCACCGACACCTCCCCATTATCATTGGCCTCCACATATCTTTGGATGCACCCCTCGGACCTGCCCACAGACCTCCCTCGTCCGCCAGTAGTCCTACGTCCATTCGCCACAACGGGCGCTGGCCTCCCTCCTCCCCCATCTCCAGGTTCACCCAGTGTGGGTCATGGTCCGAGATCACAATGGCCGAATACTCCACCCTCTCCATTAGAGATTAGCGCCCTGTTACCACGAAAAAATCTATCCGCGAGTAAGCCTTGTGCACATGGGAGAAGAAGGAAAACTCCCTCACCCTTGGCCTATCAAATCTCCACGGATCCACTCCCCATCTGGTCCATGAACCCCCTCAGAACCTTAGCCGCTGCCGGCCTCTTACCCAATCTCGATCTAGACCGATCCAGTGCCGGGTCCAGACCCGTATTGAAGTTCCTCCCCCCCCCCCCCCCCCCCCCCCCCCCCACCCACCCCCATTATCAAACTACCTGCCTCCAGATCCGGGATCCGACTCAACATCCGCTTCATGAACCCTGCATCGTCCCAGTTTGGGGCATACACATTGACCAGCACCACCCGGGCCCCCTGCAGCCTACCACTCACCATCACATACCGGCCCCTTTATCTGCCACAATACCCACCGTCTCAAATGCCACCCGCTTACTCACCAGGGTTGCGACCCCCCTGTTTTTCGCATCCGGCCCTGAGTGAAAAACCTATCCCACCCATCCCTTCCTCAGCCTAGTTTGATCTGTGATCTTCAGGTGTGTTTCCTGTAGCATGGCTACGTCTGCCTTCAGCCCCTTTAAGTGCGAAAACACCCAGGCCCCCTTGACCGGCCCATTCAAGCCTCTCACGTTCCACGTGATCAGCTGACCCCAGCCGCTCCCGCCTCTGCCTCCGATCCCCTTTTGGATTTCCCATACAGATCACCAGCCCTCCCCCCACCAAAATGGGGTAGTGAAAGTCCCTCCCCCCTACACCCCATATAAGCCAACGCGGACATCGAACACAGTACCGCCCCCCCCCCCCCCCCCCCCCCCCCCCCCCCCCCCCCCCAACTACTTCAGGTACCACCCCCACCATTTCGCGGGAAAAAGCCACTCTCCCTGCCTGGGCCGACCCCACCCCCTGTGGCGTAGTTCCCTTTAACTACAACCACACCCCAGTCCTCGAGGGCTCCGGGCTACGGGCCCACCCAGTCCCAAGAAGACACGGGGAAATAAAACCCCACCCAAACAAGCATCGCCCCCTGTCCCTCACCAACATCCCACATAACATACTGCAAACCATTAATTCATCTCCAGCTTCTCCTTTTTGATGAAAGTCCACGCCTCATCCGGCGTATCAAAATAGTGGTGTTGGTCCTGGTATGTGACCCACAGTCTTGCCGGCTGTAACAGCCCAAACTTCACCCCCTTCCCGTGGAGGATTGCCTTAGCCCGGTTGAATCCTACCCGCTTCTTGGCCAGCTCTACACTCCAGTCCTGATAAATACGGATCTCGGTATTCTCCCACCTGCTGCTCCGCTCCTTCTTCGCCCATCGCAGGACACACTCCCTGTCGGTGAAGTGGTGAAACCTCACCACCATAGCCCTCGGCGGCTCGTTCGCTCTCGGCCTCCTTGCCAGGACTCTGTGCGCTCCATCCAGCTCCAGGGGCCTCAGGAAGGCCCCCGCATCCATCAGCGTGCTCCGCATCATGGTCACATACACCCCAGTATCCGACCCCTCCAAGCCTTCAGGGAGACCCAGAATCCGCAGGTTCTGCCTCCTCGACCTATTCTCCAGGTCCTCCAGCTTCTCCTGCCATTTTTTGTGAAGCGCCTCGTGCACTTCCACTCTAACCGCCAGGCCCAGAATCTCGTCCTCATTGTCAGAGGCCTTCTGCTGCACATCCTTGATCGCCGTCCCCTGCATCTTCTGGGTCCCCACCAACCTTTCATTCAACGGCTTCATAGGGGCCAGCATCTCCGCCTTCAAGTCAGCAAAGCAGCTTGTTTTCTCGCACCCGTTCTCCTCTCTGCTCTAAAGCTACTTTTTTGACTGCTCCGCTCCTGGTCCACTCCATACAGTGCTGGGGGACCCTCACAGCTTCCTTCCCACACCGGGAATCATCGAACAAATGCCGCTGAGGCTCCTTAAAAGGGCCCAAAAGTCTGTTATCGGCGGGAGCTGCCGACCGTGTGACCTATCCAGGCATAGCCGCAACCAGAAGTTTTTGATCTAATACTACCTTGTTAGCAAAGGTTTGATCTCTTTTTCTGTGGAACTTTTTTGCCTTAAATGTATATTTGTTGCAAATTATATATTAATTCTCTAAATGCTTGCTATTGCTGGTCTTTTGATATGGTTTCCCAATCTATCTTAGCATCTCGCCTATCATACTTATATAGTTTGCTTTGTTTAGAGTTTAAGACCCTTTCGGATTTACTTAAATCACTTTCAAACTCAATACAAAATTCTATGATATTATGGTCACTCTTCTCTAAAGGCTACTTTACTATAAGGTTCTTAATTAACCCCCTCTCATTGCACAATACTAGACCTCCTAGTTGAGTCCTCGATCTACTAATGTAGAAGACTATATTGTATACATTCCATGGACTCAACCTCCAAACTATTATGGCAAATTTGGATTTCTTAATCTATATAAAAATGAAGGTTTCCCCGTGATTACTGTATTATCTTTTTTGCATGTACCTTAATTTCCTGATTTTTACTCTGCCCAACAGTATAGGTGTTGATGAGGGTTAAAAACAGCAACTGCTAATATTTTTTGTTGCTTCTTTGCTTCCTCCAAACTGACTGCATTTTCATTTTCTGAGCTAAGGTGCTTTCTTGCGACTGTCTTTCATCCATATTTAACTTTAGAACTGAGGTGTAAACGGATTGGGATTCAACGTGGTTAAACGAGCAGATGGTGAAAGGGGACAAGGCGTGAGTTCAGAGTTCCCCTCCTGCTCTGAGAGATAGGAAAGCTTTTGAAACAAATTATCAAATGTATAACTTCACCTCAAATTGAGCCCACACTGGGCGCTGGAAATTCCTGAGCAGGACAGGCCCGACACTCATCACAGTTTAATTTCAGTGAGGAAACTAAAGCAGGTGTTCGGCTGATAGTTATGTGAAGGATCTAATGCCGGTTTTGGGCAGATGTCTGAAAAATGGCCTGATTGAATGTTGGGTCAGACATTTTTCAGATATCCTCGGGGTGCAAAATGTATATCCTAAAATAGGGTTAGAACATAGAACATAGAACAGTACAGCACAGAACAGGCCCTTCGGCCCTCAATGTTGTGCCGAACAATGATCACCCTACTCATCCACCCTATACCCGTAACCCAACAATCCCCCCCTTAACCTTACTTTTATTAGGACACTACGGGCAATTTAGCATGGCCAATCCCGTTTGTTTTACGTTTGTAATATATACCCTGTGAAGGCAGATATCACCATGCTCCTGACAAGCAACGAGTCCCTGGCTCCCAGGGCTAGCAACTCCAGTTGGACACATTCTTGGAGGTTTCACCCGATGAATTGCCCGACACATACCTCTACCCTTTGTAGCTGGAAAGGCAAAGGGTTTTCTAGCCTGTCCCCCTTGTGCTCCCAACACAAAGTTTAACCACATTCCCCACAAAGCAAGTATCTGCCCTTCTATGAGAGTTATTGGGTGCGGAGTGAACAATCTACCCTTTGGCAGCGACCGGGCGGAAAGGCACCATGCTGACAGAATGTTTCAGCTTAAAATAAAATCACTAATTGTTTATTGTAGGAAGCAATGCACACAAAAGGAAGTTATATAAGCAGACGGAAGATGATTAATGCAGAACAATCAATTGGCAAACCCCCTTGTGATGTTTTCTCATGTTTCAGGTTCCTCGTAATTGCAACTTTTTATATTTGACTTCCACGAGCACAGTTAAATTGTTTCCACACCAATAGAAAGGGATCATATTCAAAAGCAAGTAAGTGCTGTAGATGCTGGATGTCAGAAATAACACGAGGAAACGCTGGAAATATGTAACTTCACCCAAGAAGAAGAGACACCATTCAAGATGGAAAAGCACAGGTTTCTTCAATCTTTCCCCACACATCAAACACTTGACATGAAGGACAACCTCCTGGCTCTTCTCTGCACTCCCTCTGTCTCCTTTGTTTCTCAGTGAGCAGAGCTAGACATGCCTTGCGCTTTACAAGAATACAAAATGTTAATTTGGAATATTGCTTTCAAATAAAACAGCAGGAGTAGAATAAATGGACACCAGTAAAAGGTGACATTAGGAATGATATCAGGGGGTTTTCAACATGGGGCGCAGAGTCCATGTTGCATGTTAGAGGAGAAAACTCTAAAAATGATTTAAGGTACAAATGGGGTAAAGTAAAGGGTCTTGCTTATTGGGTGAATTAATTTGGAACTAGCTGGCCATCCAAATTCATGTAGTTAAAGCCATTTCCTTCGGTACTATCAATGCTGAATTACTTTCCCTGCCATCTGGCTAATTCAATTTTGCAACCAGGTCGTTGAGATTCAGCCAGTGAACTTCAAGGGGAGTGAAGTGATGATTCAGTAATTACAATGCTAAATCATTGACCTCACTAACGATGAGTTTTATTCCAGACATGAAATGATGTACCAACCTCCCGTACCAGCCTGCTTGTGACAATAAACCTACTTGTGACAACAAGCGATTTTCATTTTTCATTTCATTTCATGTCCAATACATTAGTCACAAGTCACCTGCGATCCACTTGTGGCCAATTCAATTTCTAATTTACTAATTAAAATTAGCCAACAGACCATTGTTGAACAAATGAACTTAATACTCATACTCGCATGGTGTATGCATAGGGACTTAACCTGTTTTTGTTTATTCATTTACGGGATGTAGGTATCGCTGGCAAGGCCAGCATTTATTGCCACTGTGAGTTGCCCTTCAGAAGGTGGTGATGAGCTGCCTTGTTGAACCATTGTAGTCCCTGCTGTGTAGGTAATAATAATAATCTTTATTATCACAAGTAGGCATTCATTACCACTGCAATGAAGTTACTGTGGGCACCCACAGTGCTGTCAGAGAGAGAATTTTGACCGAGCGGCAGGAAAGGAACGGTGATATATTTCCACGTGACTCGCAGGGGAATCGCCAGGTGATGACGTGCCCTTGTCCTTCTGGGTGGGATGTTTACTGGTAAAATGTGAAGGAGGAAAAGTGGTGCTTGAGACTGATTTTTGATAATTGGAGTACTTTACATCCTTAGTTATTGATCAGGGGTAGACATCTGTTACTAAATATACTGTGGACTGTGAACTGACTACAAGTAACTGCTGACTGTACCATACATGCAGGGAATAAAGGCGTGTGTTTATAATGAAGTGAAAATCACTTATTGTCACAAGTAGGCTTCAATGAAGTTACTGTGAAAAGCCCCAAGTCGCCACATTCCGGCACCTGTCCAGGGAGGCTGGTACGGGAATTGAACCGTGCTGCTGGCCTGCTTGGTCTGCTTTTTAAAAGCCAGCGATTTAGCCTGGTGAGCTAAACCAGCCCCTAAACCTAATTAGAGACAGCAGATATATTCAGCCTGCAGCATCAATAGGGTGAAGATGCCAGAATGAGCTCTTATTAGTTGCTGTTGTACCTGCGTCTGCTGCAATCAGGTGCTTCTGAAAATCTCAGAGATTTCTCCTTTTAATCTGAAGCATTGCAAAATCGAGGAACAAGAAATTTATCACAGCAGATGGGTTCTCAATGTGTGTCTGCTCAGCTTCAAATGGAACTCCACTCTTGCTGAAGCACATGGTTGCTCCTGGTTGAGGCTGTACACCTGCTCAAAATACCTCTGGCACACCGAGAGGCAGAAATATCAGCCATGGTTCCCATTTCTGACTGCAATCCACTGGCGCCAGCTGGAATAGTGATGTGTGTTTGTGTGCAAGCAGGGGGCAGATTAGATGACAGGCAGTTGTGATTCCCTACCCACCCACCAACTTAACATCTGGCCCATTGACTATGTTCAATGTCCTGACTCAGACAGGAATGGCACACATTCTGGGTATTAACAGCTGCCCTGCACACAGAGAGCTTTATATTGACAGGGTGCACTCAGGCAGATTTAATGAGAATTGAAGGTGCTGACAAGGAGGCAGTATAGTCGGTCCACTAAATAGTTACCAAGTTTCAGATGCTTCAACTATCATGAAGATGTGAAGAGCCCAAAATTATTTACTCTAAAGAAAGTTTTGCAAGAGGGCTTAACGGGGAAAGTGGACACGCTACACAAAAGCATATATGTATCTTAAAGGGACACAGAGCATGACTAACAGATACCAATACAATGCAGCATAAATAAGCAGACACCTACATTGCACCCCGGCAAAATACAGAAAGCTACAGTGCACCCTGTCAATATATAGACAGCTACAGGGAACCCTGTCAATATACAGACGGCGACAGTGCACCCCGTAAATATACAGAAAGCTACAGTGAATCCTGTCAATATACAGGAAGCTGCAGTGCACACTGTCAATATACAGACAGCTAAAGTGAACCCTGTCAATATACAGACAGCCACAGTGCACCCTGTCAATATACAGACAGCTACAGTGCACCCCGTCAATATACAGAAAGCTGCAGTGTACCCTGTCAATATACAGGCGGCGACAGTGTACCCTGTCAATATACAGACAGCTACAGTGCACCCTGTCAATAGACAGACAGCTACAGTGCACCCTGTCAATATACAGACAGCTACACTGCAGCCTGTAAATATACAGGCAGCACAATGCACCCTGTCCATATACAGACACCTACAGTGCAGCCTGTAAATATACAGACACCTACAGTGCACCCTGTCAATATACAGGCAGCACAATGCACCCTGTCAATATACAGACAGCTACAATGCACCCTGTCAATATACAGGCAGCACAATGCACCCTGTCAATATACAGGCAGCACAATGCACCCTGTCCATATACAGACACCTACAGTGCACCCTGTCAATATACAGGCAGCACAGTGCACCCTGTCAATATACAGACACCTACAGTGCAGCCTGTAAATATACAGGCAGCACAATGCTCCCTGTCAATATACAGAACCCTACAGTGCAGCCTGTAAATATACAGACACCAACAATGCACCCTGTCAATATACAGGCAGCATAATGCACCCTGTCCATATACAGGCAGCACAATGCACTCCGTCAATATACAGAATGCTACAGTGCACCCTGTCCATATACAGAAAGCTACAGTGCACCCTGTCAATATAAGAGAAGCTGCAGTGCGCCCTGTCAATATATAGACAGCTACAATGCACCCTGTCAAATACAGACAGCTACAATGCACCTTGTCAATATATAGACAGCTACAGTGAACCCTGTCAATATACAGACGGCGACAGTGTACCCCGTCAATATACAGAAAGCTGCAGTGCACCCTGTCAATATACAGGTGGCAACAGTGTACCCCGTCAATATACAGACAGCTACAGTGCACCCCGTCAATATACAGACAGCTACAGTGCACCCAGTCAATATACAGACAGCTACAGTGCACCCTGTCAATTTACAGACAGTTACAGTGCACCCTGTCAATATACAGACAGCTACAGTGCACCCTGTCAATTTACATACAGCTACAGTGCACCCTGTCAATATACAGAATGCTACAGTGCACCCTGTCAATATACAGGCGGCGACAGTGCACCCTGTCAACTTACAGACAGCTACAGTGCACTCTGTCAATATACAGGCGGCGACAGTGCACCCTGTCAATATACACACAGCGACAGTGCACCTTGTCAATATACAGGCGGCGACAATGCACCCTGTCAATATACAGATAGCTACAGTGCACCCTGTCAATATACAAGCAGCACAATGCACCCTGTCCATATACAGACACCTACAGTGCACCCTGTCAATATACAGACAGCTACAGTGCACCCTGTCAATATACAGACAGCTACAGTGAACCCTGTCAATATACAGGCGGCGACAGTGCACCCTGTCAATATACACACAGCGACAGTGCACCCTGTCAATGTACAGGCGGCGACAATGCACCCTGTCAATATACAGACACCTACAGTGCACCCTGTCAATATACAGACAGTTACAGTGCACCCTGTCAATATACAGACAGCTACAGTGCAGCCTGTAAATATACAGACAGCTACAGTGCACCCTGTCAATATACAAGCAGCACAATGCCCCCTGTCCATATACAGACACCTACAGTGCACCCTGTCAATATACAGACAGTTACAGTGCACCCTGTCAATATACAGACAGCTACAGTGCAGCCTGTAAATATACAGACAGCTACAGTGCACCCTGTCAATATACAAGCAGCACAATGCCCCCTGTCCATATACAGACACCTACAGTGCACCCTGTCAATATACGGACAGCTACGGTGCACACTGTCAATATACAGAAAGCGGCAGTGCACCCTACCAATATACAGGCGGCGACAGTGTACCCCGTCAATATACAGACAGCTACAGTGCACCCTGTCAATATACAGAAAGCTACAGTGCACCCTGTCAATATACAGAAAGCTACAGTGCACACTGTCAATATACAGAAAGCGGCAGTGCACCCTACCAATATACAGGCGGCGACAGTGTACCCCGTCAATATACAGACAGCTACAGTGCACCCTGTCAATATACAGGCGGCGACAGTGCACCCTGTCAATATACAGACAGCTACAGTGCAGCCTGTCAATATACAGGCAGCACATGCACCCTGTCCATATACAGACAGCTACAATGTACCCCGTCAATATACAGACAGCTACAGTGCACCCCGTCAATATACAGACAGCTACACTGCACCCTGTCAATATACAGACAGCTACAGTGCACCCCGTCAATATACAGAAAGCTACAGTGCACACTGTCAATATACAGACAGCTACAGTGCACCCCGTCAATATACAGACAGCTACAGTGCACCCCGTCAATATACAGGCAGCTACAGTGCACCCTGTTAATATACAGAAAGCTACAGTGCACACTGTCAATATACAGAAATCTACAATGCACCCCGTCAATATACAGACAGCTACAGTGCACCCTGTCAATATACAGACAGCTACAGTGCACCCTGTCAATATACAGACAGCTACAGTGCACCCTGTCAATATACAGACAGCTACAGTGCACCCTGTCAATATACAGACAGCTACAGTGCACCCTGTCAATATACAGACATGTACAGTGCACCCCGTCAATATACAATAGGCGACAGTGCATCCCGTCAATATACAGACAGCTACAATGCACCCAGTCAATATACAGACAGCTACAATGTACCCTGTCAATATACAGACAGCTACAGTGCATCCCGTCAATATACAGACAGCTACAATGCACCCAGTCAATATACAGACAGCTACAATGCACCCTGTCAATACACAGACGGCGAAAGTGCACCCTGTCAATATAAAGACGGCGAAGGAGCACCCTGTCAATATACAGAGAGCTACAATGCACCGTGTCAATATACAGACACCTACAATGCATCCCGTCAATATACAGAAAGCGGCAGTGAACCCTATCAATATACAGACAGCTATTATGCACCCTGTCAATATACAGAAAGCTACAATGCACCCTGTCAATACACAGAGAGCTACTGTAAACGCTGTCAATATACAGACAGCTACAGTGCTGCCTGTCAATATACAGACGGCGACAGTGCGCCCCGTCTATACAGAAAGCTACAACGCGCCCTGTCAATGTACAGACAGCTACGGTGCACCCCGTCAATATACAATAGGCGACAGTGCATCTTGTCTCTATAGAGATGGCGACAGTGCACCCCGTCAATATACAGACAGCTAAAATTCACTCTGTCAATATACAGACGGCGACAGTGCATCCTGTAATATACAGACGGCGACAGTGCATCCTGTCAACATACAGACAGCTACAATGAACCCTGTCAATGTACAGAAGGCAGCAGTGCACCCCGTCAATATACAGAAAGCTACAATGCACCCTGTTAATATACAGACAGCTACAATGCACCCCGTCAATATACAGACAGGTACAATGCACTCCGTCAATATACAGACAGGTACAATGCACTCCGTCAATATACAGACAGCTACAGTGCACCCTGTCAATATACAGACAGCTACAATGCACCTTGTCAATATACAGACAGCTACAGTGCACCCTGTCAATATGCAGACAGCTACAGGCACTCTGTCAGTATACAGACAGCTACAATGCACTCTGTGAATATACAGACAGCTACAGTGCATCCCGTCAATATACAGACAGCTACAATGCACTCTGTCAATATACAGACAGCTACAATGTACTCTGTCAAATTACAGACAGCTACAATGCACTCTGTCAATATACAGACAGCTACAATGCACTCTGTCAATATGCAGACAGCTACAGTGCACCCTGTCAATATGCAGACAGCTACAGGCACTCTGTCAGTATACAGACAGCTACAATGCACTCTGTGAATATACAGACAGCTACAGTGCATCCCGTCAATATACAGACAGCTACAATGCACTCTGTCAATATACAGACAGCTACAATGTACTCTGTCAAATTACAGACAGCTACAATGCACTCTGTCAATATACAGACAGCTACAATGCACTCTGTCAATATACAGACGGCGACAGTGCACCCCGTCAATATACAGACAGCTACAGTGCACCCTGTCAATATACAGACAGCTACAATGCACCTTGTCAATATACAGACAGCTACAATGCACTCTGTCAATATACAGACGGCGACAGTGCACTCCGTCAATATACAGACAGCTATAGTGCACCCTGTCAATATACAGACAGCTACAATGCGCCTTGTCAATATACAGAAAGCGGCAGTGCACCCTATCAATATACAAGACAGCTACTATGCACCCTGTCAATACACAGACACCTACAATGCATCCCGTCAATATACAGAAAGCTACAGTGCACCCTATCAATATAGAGACAGCTACAATGCACCCTGTCAATATACAGAAAGCTACAATGCACCCTGTCAATACACAGTGAGCTACTGTAAACGCTGTCAATATACAGACAGCTACAGTGCTGCCTGTCAATATACAGACGGCGACTGTGCGCCCCGTCTATACAGAAAGCTATAACGCACACTGTCAATATACAGACAGCTAAAGTGAACCCTGTCAATATACAGACAGCCACAGTGCACCCTGTCAATATACAGACAGCTACAGTGCACCCCGTCAATATACAGAAAGCTGCAGTGTACCCTGTCAATATACAGGCGGCGACAGTGTACCCTGTCAATATACAGACAGCTACAGTGCACCCTGTCAATAGACAGACAGCTACAGTGCACCCTGTCAATATACAGACAGCTACACTGCAGCCTGTAAATATACAGGCAGCACAATGCACCCTGTCCATATACAGACACCTACAGTGCAGCCTGTAAATATACAGACACCTACAGTGCACCCTGTCAATATACAGGCAGCACAATGCACCCTGTCAATATACAGACAGCTACAATGCACCCTGTCAATATACAGGCAGCACAATGCACCCTGTCAATATACAGGCAGCACAATGCACCCTGTCCATATACAGACACCTACAGTGCACCCTGTCAATATACAGGCAGCACAGTGCACCCTGTCAATATACAGACACCTACAGTGCAGCCTGTAAATATACAGGCAGCACAATGCTCCCTGTCAATATACAGAACCCTACAGTGCAGCCTGTAAATATACAGACACCAACAATGCACCCTGTCAATATACAGGCAGCATAATGCACCCTGTCCATATACAGGCAGCACAATGCACTCCGTCAATATACAGAATGCTACAGTGCACCCTGTCCATATACAGAAAGCTACAGTGCACCCTGTCAATATAAGAGAAGCTGCAGTGCGCCCTGTCAATATATAGACAGCTACAATGCACCCTGTCAAATACAGACAGCTACAATGCACCTTGTCAATATATAGACAGCTACAGTGAACCCTGTCAATATACAGACGGCGACAGTGTACCCCGTCAATATACAGAAAGCTGCAGTGCACCCTGTCAATATACAGGTGGCAACAGTGTACCCCGTCAATATACAGACAGCTACAGTGCACCCCGTCAATATACAGACAGCTACAGTGCACCCAGTCAATATACAGACAGCTACAGTGCACCCTGTCAATTTACAGACAGTTACAGTGCACCCTGTCAATATACAGACAGCTACAGTGCACCCTGTCAATTTACATACAGCTACAGTGCACCCTGTCAATATACAGAATGCTACAGTGCACCCTGTCAATATACAGGCGGCGACAGTGCACCCTGTCAACTTACAGACAGCTACAGTGCACTCTGTCAATATACAGGCGGCGACAGTGCACCCTGTCAATATACACACAGCGACAGTGCACCTTGTCAATATACAGGCGGCGACAATGCACCCTGTCAATATACAGATAGCTACAGTGCACCCTGTCAATATACAAGCAGCACAATGCACCCTGTCCATATACAGACACCTACAGTGCACCCTGTCAATATACAGACAGCTACAGTGCACCCTGTCAATATACAGACAGCTACAGTGAACCCTGTCAATATACAGGCGGCGACAGTGCACCCTGTCAATATACAGATAGCTACAGTGCACCCTGTCAATATACAGACACCTACAGTGCACCCTGTCAATATACAGATAGCTACAGTGCACCCTGTCAATATACAGACACCTACAGTGCACCCTGTCAATATACAGACAGTTACAGTGCACCCTGTCAATATACAGACAGCTACAGTGCAGCCTGTAAATATACAGACAGCTACAGTGCACCCTGTCAATATACAAGCAGCACAATGCCCCCTGTCCATATACAGACACCTACAGTGCACCCTGTCAATATACAGACAGTTACAGTGCACCCTGTCAATATACAGACAGCTACAGTGCAGCCTGTAAATATACAGACAGCTACAGTGCACCCTGTCAATATACAAGCAGCACAATGCCCCCTGTCCATATACAGACACCTACAGTGCACCCTGTCAATATACGGACAGCTACGGTGCACACTGTCAATATACAGAAAGCGGCAGTGCACCCTACCAATATACAGGCGGCGACAGTGTACCCCGTCAATATACAGACAGCTACAGTGCACCCTGTCAATATACAGAAAGCTACAGTGCACCCTGTCAATATACAGAAAGCTACAGTGCACACTGTCAATATACAGAAAGCGGCAGTGCACCCTACCAATATACAGGCGGCGACAGTGTACCCCGTCAATATACAGACAGCTACAGTGCACCCTGTCAATATACAGGCGGCGACAGTGCACCCTGTCAATATACAGACAGCTACAGTGCAGCCTGTCAATATACAGGCAGCACATGCACCCTGTCCATATACAGACAGCTACAATGTACCCCGTCAATATACAGACAGCTACAGTGCACCCCGTCAATATACAGACAGCTACACTGCACCCTGTCAATATACAGACAGCTACAGTGCACCCCGTCAATATACAGAAAGCTACAGTGCACACTGTCAATATACAGACAGCTACAGTGCACCCCGTCAATATACAGACAGCTACAGTGCACCCCGTCAATATACAGGCAGCTACAGTGCACCCTGTTAATATACAGAAAGCTACAGTGCACACTGTCAATATACAGAAATCTACAATGCACCCCGTCAATATACAGACAGCTACAGTGCACCCTGTCAATATACAGACAGCTACAGTGCACCCTGTCAATATACAGACAGCTACAGTGCACCCTGTCAATATACAGACAGCTACAGTGCACCCTGTCAATATACAGACAGCTACAGTGCACCCTGTCAATATACAGACATGTACAGTGCACCCCGTCAATATACAATAGGCGACAGTGCATCCCGTCAATATACAGACAGCTACAATGCACCCAGTCAATATACAGACAGCTACAATGTACCCTGTCAATATACAGACAGCTACAGTGCATCCCGTCAATATACAGACAGCTACAATGCACCCAGTCAATATACAGACAGCTACAATGCACCCTGTCAATACACAGACGGCGAAAGTGCACCCTGTCAATATAAAGACGGCGAAGGAGCACCCTGTCAATATACAGAGAGCTACAATGCACCGTGTCAATATACAGACACCTACAATGCATCCCGTCAATATACAGAAAGCGGCAGTGAACCCTATCAATATACAGACAGCTATTATGCACCCTGTCAATATACAGAAAGCTACAATGCACCCTGTCAATACACAGAGAGCTACTGTAAACGCTGTCAATATACAGACAGCTACAGTGCTGCCTGTCAATATACAGACGGCGACAGTGCGCCCCGTCTATACAGAAAGCTACAACGCGCCCTGTCAATGTACAGACAGCTACGGTGCACCCCGTCAATATACAATAGGCGACAGTGCATCTTGTCTCTATAGAGATGGCGACAGTGCACCCCGTCAATATACAGACAGCTAAAATTCACTCTGTCAATATACAGACGGCGACAGTGCATCCTGTAATATACAGACGGCGACAGTGCATCCTGTCAACATACAGACAGCTACAATGAACCCTGTCAATGTACAGAAGGCAGCAGTGCACCCCGTCAATATACAGAAAGCTACAATGCACCCTGTTAATATACAGACAGCTACAATGCACCCCGTCAATATACAGACAGGTACAATGCACTCCGTCAATATACAGACAGGTACAATGCACTCCGTCAATATACAGACAGCTACAGTGCACCCTGTCAATATACAGACAGCTACAATGCACCTTGTCAATATACAGACAGCTACAGTGCACCCTGTCAATATGCAGACAGCTACAGGCACTCTGTCAGTATACAGACAGCTACAATGCACTCTGTGAATATACAGACAGCTACAGTGCATCCCGTCAATATACAGACAGCTACAATGCACTCTGTCAATATACAGACAGCTACAATGTACTCTGTCAAATTACAGACAGCTACAATGCACTCTGTCAATATACAGACAGCTACAATGCACTCTGTCAATATGCAGACAGCTACAGTGCACCCTGTCAATATGCAGACAGCTACAGGCACTCTGTCAGTATACAGACAGCTACAATGCACTCTGTGAATATACAGACAGCTACAGTGCATCCCGTCAATATACAGACAGCTACAATGCACTCTGTCAATATACAGACAGCTACAATGTACTCTGTCAAATTACAGACAGCTACAATGCACTCTGTCAATATACAGACAGCTACAATGCACTCTGTCAATATACAGACGGCGACAGTGCACCCCGTCAATATACAGACAGCTACAGTGCACCCTGTCAATATACAGACAGCTACAATGCACCTTGTCAATATACAGACAGCTACAATGCACTCTGTCAATATACAGACGGCGACAGTGCACTCCGTCAATATACAGACAGCTATAGTGCACCCTGTCAATATACAGACAGCTACAATGCGCCTTGTCAATATACAGAAAGCGGCAGTGCACCCTATCAATATACAAGACAGCTACTATGCACCCTGTCAATACACAGACACCTACAATGCATCCCGTCAATATACAGAAAGCTACAGTGCACCCTATCAATATAGAGACAGCTACAATGCACCCTGTCAATATACAGAAAGCTACAATGCACCCTGTCAATACACAGTGAGCTACTGTAAACGCTGTCAATATACAGACAGCTACAGTGCTGCCTGTCAATATACAGACGGCGACTGTGCGCCCCGTCTATACAGAAAGCTATAACGCACCCTGTCAATGTACAGACAGCTAGGGTGCACCCCGTCAATATACAATAGGCGACAGTGCATCCTGTCTATATAGAGACGGCAACAGTGCACCCCGTCAATATACAGACAGCTACAATGCACTCTGTCAATATACAGACAGCTACAGTGCACCCCGTCAATATACAGACAGCTACAATGCACCCCGTCAATATACAGACAGCTACAATGCACCTTGTTAATATACAGACAGCTACAGTGCACCCTGTTAATATACAGAAAGCTACAATGCACCCTATTAATATACAGACAGCTACAGGGCACCCTGTTAATATACAGACATCTACAATGCACCGCGTCAATATACAGACAGCTATAGTGCACCCTGTCAATATACAGACAGCTACAGTGCACCCTGTCAATATACAGACAGCTACAGTGCACTCTGTCAATATACAGAAAGCGGCAGTGCACCCTGTCAATATACAGACAGCTGCAGTGCACCCTGTCAATATACAGACAGCTACAGTGCACCCTGTCAACATACAGAAAGCTACAATGCACCATGACAATAGACAGACAGTGACAGTGCACCCTTTCAATATATGACGACGACAGTGCACCCTGTCAAAATGCAGACGATGACAGTGCACCCTGTCAATACACAGACGGTGACAGTGCACCCTGTCAATATACAGACAGCTACAGTGCACCCTGTCAATATACAGAGAGCTACAGTGCACTCTGTCAATATACAGACAGCTACAGTGCACCCCGTCAATATACAGACAGCTAAAGTGCACCCTGTTAATATACAGACAGCTACAATGCACCCCGTCAATATACAGACAGCTACTGTGCACCCCGTCAATATACAGAGAGCTACAGTGCACTCTGTCAATATACAGACAGCTACAGTACACCCCGTCAATATACAGACAGCTACAGTGCACCCTGTCAACATACAGAAAGCTACAATGAACCATGTCAATAGACAGACAGTGACAGTGCACCCTGTCAATATATGACGGCGACAGTGCACCCTGTCAAAATGCAGACGATGACAGTGCACCCTGTCAATACACAGACGGTGACAGTGCACCCTGTCAATATACAGACAGCTACAATGCACCCCGTCAATATACAGACAGCTACAGTGCACCCTGTCAATATAGAGACCAGACAGCTACACTGCACTCTGTCAATATACAGACAGCTACAGTGCACCCTGTCAATATAGAGACCAGACAGCTACAGTGCACCCTGTTAATATACAGACAGGTACAGTGCACCCTGTCAATATACAATAGACGACAGTGCATCCTGTCAATGTACAGATGGCGACAGTGCAGCCCGTCAATACAGACAGCTACAGTGCATCTTGTCAATGTACAGACAGTGTCAGTGCACCCTGTCAATATACAGACAGCGACAGTGGACCCTGTCAATATAAGACGGCGACAGTGCACCCTGTCAAAATGCAGACGATGACAGTGCACCCTGTCAATACACAGACAGCTAAAGTGCACCCTGTCAATATACAGACAGCTACAGTGCACCCTGTCAATATACAGACAGCTAAAGTGCACCCTGTCAATATACAGACAGCTACAGTGCACTCTGTCAATATACAGACAGCTACAGTGCACCCCGTCAATATACAGACAGCTACAGTGCACTCTGTCAATATACAGACAGCTACAGTGCTTCCTGTCAATATATGACGGCGACAGTGCACCCTGTCAAAATGCAGACGATGACAGTGCACCCTGTCAATACACAGACGGTGACAGTGCACCCTGTCAATATACAGACAGCTACAGTGCACCCTTTCAATATATAGACAGCTACAATGCACTCTGTCAATATACAGACAGCTACAGTGCACCCTGTCAATATACAGACAGCTACAGTGCAGTCTGTCAATATACAGACAGCTACAATGCACTCTGTCAATATACAGACAGCTACAGTGCAGGCTGTCAATATACAGACAGCTACAATGCACTCTGTCAATATACAGACAGCTACAGTGCACCCCGCCAATATGCAGACAAACACAATGCGCAGTGTCCATATACAGACACTCACAATGCACCCGTCAATATACAGACAAGCACAATGCGCAGTGTCCATATACAGACACTCACAATGCACCCGTCAATATACAGACAAGCACAATGCGCAGTGTCCATATACAGACACTCACAATGCACCCGTCAATATACAGACAAGCACAATGCGCAGTGTCCATATACAGACACTCACAATGCACCCCGCCAATATGCAGACAAACACAATGCGCAGTGTCCATATACAGACACTCACAATGCACCCGTCAATATACAGACAAGCACAATGCGCAGTGTCCATATACAGACACTCACAATGCACCCGTCAATATACAGACAAGCACAATGCGCAGTGTCCATATACAGACACTCACAATGCACCCGTCAATATACAGACAAGCACAATGCGCAGTGTCCATATACAGACACTCACAATGCACCCCGCCAATATGCAGACAAACACAATGCGCAGTGTCCATATACAGACACTCACAATGCACCCGTCAATATACAGACAAGCACAATGCGCAGTGTCCATATACAGACATTCACAATGCACCCGTCAATATACAGACAAGTACAATGCGCAGTGTCTATGTACAGACCGTTACAATGCTCCCCGTCAATAAACGTACTGTTGAGATCAAGTGTGAGTTGCAGGGTACATTTGCACAAAATCAATAAACTCTGAACTCCCACTGTTGGTTTGACCCAATTGGAATTAAGCTTTTCAGTTGTCCTGGATAGCTTATTGCTGGCTGAATGCAATTGTTGATGGATGTCATTGGTGGGTTCAATGGAAAAAGGACAAGTTCACATCTTAATTACTTTCTTCAGCAGAAAGATGATTACCCGCAAAAGAGGCAACAAAGATTTCACAAGGATTGGCAGTGGCTTCAGAGATAGTTGCTGAGGTCCAGGACCTTTTCTTCCAATAGATCATCTGCTTCTGCGGCGACATCATTCGCTCCTACTGTGTCCCGAGGGGGCTAACCAAGGTCTGGGAGCTGGTCCAGACGATGGCCATTGTCTCATTTTGTGTATCTTGCTTTTGCTTCATCTAGCCTGTCTTCAAGGAGAAGTGAGAGGTCTGCAAACTCCTGTGTTGCAGTGGGCCATGTTTCTCCAAGAAAGACCGACTCTGTAGAATGGTTCAACTTCAGTCTCTGCTGCTCTGCTTTCCCGGTTCTGGAAACAACTTAGGACATTTCTCCCAGAGTATTGTTCTGCTGAGGTCTACTGTTAGCCCATCGATCATTTGTGGCGGACCAAGTCCTAAAGACGCTGGCCAGCTGAGTAAAGAAATGTGCTGGTCCTGTCAGATATAACGAGTTTATGTTTAAGGGTTGGACTAAACTGCACCCCCCCCCCCCCCCCCCGCCCCCTCACTGTGAGGTCCGTGCCTCTGGGCCCCAATGTCCAGTTTAATTTTTGTTCTGTATCCAGCTCTGCAGACCAGAGCTGCATGTTGGGCTCTTTGATTTCTCCTCGGGAATCATCAGGTTGAAATGCTGTATTTCTAATTTCCTGGACTTTCAAATGGTTGGCAGCTCGTTCCAGTTATCTTCTCTTAAATTGGGCTATTGATTTGCAGAATTATTTATAAATTACCGATCTTGCCTCAGAGAAAGCATCTGGCTCCCCCTGCTGGACAGTGTTCATGGTGACGTTGTCTTTTGGCGCTTGTTCCGACATCCTGGGCTAGGGCGTGGTCAATTCCAGCCGCCTTGACCCAGACTCGCAACACAATTGAATTAACCAATAATTCTCAGAAAAATGCCTGAAGTTGTACAAATCTTTATTCAATCTTTCCACTGTCCTTCTTCCAAATAGGCAAATGGTTCTTTAATTGTCCTAAGATGCCTGTATTTGTTAGTTGTACTACCAGAGGGTCATTGCGTACTGTCCACCTCTTCTCCCATCTCACTCTTCCCATTACTGTCGTCTTCCATTACCTGTACCACCTGAAGTACTTGTATTTATGAAACTGCAGGATAGAAAGTGATATCAGCTTTTCTGAAGAAAACACGAGAGCAAGACGACGCAGACAGACAGAGAAAGCCATTTCCCCTGAGTGTCCGCGTCTCAACTCTGCTTTCCTTAAGTCTCTAGAAATCATCCCACTCAGGCAGGATCCAGTCACCACCTGTTACCGGGCAGAAAGGGCTTTTTGGCCAATTCATTGGCCACCAACCAGCCAATCGAACAAAGTCCCACCCCACCTCCCGAGTGCAGAAATATCTTGAGTTTTTGCTGTCCAAAGCTAGCACCATGTATTATGTTGTAACTTTCAAGTTCCTCATTTCCCCTGCTTGACTTAAAGATATATATCCATTAAGCATCTATGGATCACGGTAATAATAGCTTCATTGAGAATTTGGAGGCAGTCTCAAGGGAAATGCTGATTTGGGGGAACCACAGATTTGAGCCAGGGAGGGGGGATGGAAATTTTCAGAAATGGGAGGAGAAGGGGATTAAGACACTAAAAGATTTGTTTCTTAGGGGTCGGTTTGCAGGATTGAAGGAGCTGGAAGCAAAGTATGGGCTGGAGCAGGGGGAAATGTTTAGATACATGCAGGTTCGAGATTTTGCCAGAAAGGAGATACAGAGCTTCCCAGTGGAGCTGGCCTCCACATTGCTGGAGGAGGTGCTGACGACAGGGGGACTGGAGAAGGGGTTAGTGTTAATGGTTTACGGAGCTATTTTGGAAGAGGACAAGGCACCACTGGAAGGGATCAAAGCAAAGTGGGAGGAAGAGTTAGGAGAGGATGTGGAGGAGGGGTTCTGGTGTGAGGTGCTCCGGAGAGTGAATGCCTCCACCTCGTGCGTGAGGTTGGGGCTGATACAGCTGAAGCCGGTATTCAGAGCACACCTCACGAGGGCGAGGATGAGCTGATTCTTTTAAAGGAGTAGAAGATGTGTGTGAACGTTGCGGGTGGGTGTTCATATGTTTTGGTCTTGTCCAAAGCTAGAGGATTACTGGAAGGAGGTTTTTAGGATAATTTCTAAAGTGGTGCACGTGAAACTGGACCCGGGCCCCCGGGAGGCCTATACAGGGTGTCGGACCAGCCAGGGTTTGAAACGGGTGCGGAGCCAGATGTTGTAGCCTTCGCCTCGTTGATCGCCCGAAGGCGGATCCTGTTGGGATGGAGAGCAGCCTCTCCACCCTGTGCCCTGGCAGACAGACCTGTTGGAATTCTTGACTCTTGAGAAGGTTAAGTTTGAACTGAGGGGAAGGATGGATGGGTTCTCCAATTCATGGGCATTATTCATCATGCACTTTCAAGAACTGGACAACATTGAACATTAGTTGGGGTGGGTGGGTAGGAGGGTTGGGGGGAGGGGGCTGTGTGTGTTAATGGTGACGATGGGTGATTCCTGATTCCCTTTTGTCCTTTGTTTATGTGAACACGCGGGCTAATGTTTGGGGTTTGATGGGAGGATGGGATCGTTGTTATTGATATGGGGATTGACATACTTGTTTATTGTTGGTGGGTGTAAATTTGGGAGAAAATGTGAAAAAGGAGGAGAATAAAAAAAATATTTTTTTAAAAAGCATCCATGGATCAAAATGAGATCAGCAAAAATAAAGAAAGGCGATAAAAAGGAATCAACAGGAAGCACCCTTACACGCTTTTACATTTTAAAATAGGAGCAAGTGTTCTTCCCACTCCTTCAGCAGTTTTGGCAGGCTTTTTGATGGGCAGTGCTCCCGACTTCGGGCCTACATACTGGATCAAAGCTTCCTGAGCCTCGATCCCTCACAAAGTATACCCCGATTCTGCTGTCACATCTCCACCTGCTTTGCAAACTGTTTGGCCTGGTCTAATGTTAAATCTTCTTTGGTTCCCCAACGGTCTGACGGTGCTTCGTCGAGTACACCAATTATGATGTGGTCAAGAATGAACTCTAGCTTTAAATCTCCATAACTGCAACTACTGACCAACCGCTACCAATCCTTTGCCACCTTTGGTTGAATCTCACTCATTCAATGACCAGATTTTATCGCAAGTTCTCAGAACACGCCCCCACTTGGATTCCTAGGTCTCCCCAACTCTTTGTTATACCAGGATATCGTCAGCTATAGCCTCGATCGCATATAAAAGGGTTCAGACTTCGGTTGGGATTTTCCACGTAACCCACCACGAAACAGAGGAGGCCTGCCATTGGCCGGCAGTGGGACCGCCACTGGATTTCCCGTTGAACGTACCCCTCACCACCAGGAAACCCCCAAAATTCCAGCCTTGGTAATTGTGTGCCCTTTGTCGTAAACCTGAAGCTGTTTGGTACCTTTCAAACTGTTGCCTCCAAAACTCCCTTTGTTTTCCTTGCTACTGACTCTCAATGTGATGGAAGGGTTGTGGAGGAGGCAGTGGCTATTTAATGGCTGCTGACGCTGTGAATGGTTCACTGTCCCTTACCAAGGTAGTTTTATTTTTATTCTTCTTTGCTGCAAAGTTGAGCTGTTCCAAGGTCTTCACCTGTGGGTTACCAGTCTGTGTTCTTTCTTAAACTGCAGCCTCCAGCGCTGGCACTATGCTTTGATGAAGTTTCACTTACTCTGAGTCACTTGAAGATAATTGGTACATAGTTTTTCTTCAGAACTATATGCATCCAATACCTCACGGGTAAGTACACTGTTTCCTGGACACAGACTGTTCTGTGTCTTGATCTCTTGGAGCCTCTTGATCGTCTGACCATGATGTCATGAGGAACATAACCATTAGCTCTTTGCAGAAACCTCAATGGCGGAGGCCCAAGGCTGGACAGTAGTAACAGCTATGCTCCATCTGCCTGACGCCCGAGGAGCAGCAAAGCACCTGAGACTCTGGGCTTTAAAATATAGGTCGCTAACTTCCGAGAAGTGGGAATCCGCTTGGATTGCCACTCGGTTCCTAGTTTTTTTTACCTTGAAATCCAGCTGGTCCATTTTCACTTGACCTTCTGACCCAGGCTGGTTGTGGACAGTGTGGTGCAGCGGGTTTCCCAGGCCTCGTGTTGAGGGCAGGCGAGTCGGAGGTGAGGAAACCAGGCCCTCTTTTTGATATGTTGTATTTTTGGATGATTCCCATTGCAGGGCAATTGTCTAATGAAAGTTTGAATTTCCTGGGAAATTGACATGCTATCTTTATATAGGGGAGGGGGGTGCGCGGGGTTGGCGGGAGGGGGGGATTTCCCAGTGTATTTTTAGGGTATCCCCTAGTTACAATGGTCCAGAGCTCAGATGTTAAAGGACATAATATCTACCCAAACATCCTTATTACTACGTTCCAGAAGGTGGCTAGATCCTATACTCCTGGAGGCTAGATGGCGTCAAGAGTCTGTTATTGGGGTGACCCAGATGTGTCCTTGGTTATTGGAGGGTGGGGTGGTAGCAAGCTCCTGCAGAGGCCATTGGTGGCAGGAAACTGGAGAGCACTTGGGATACTGGGGGCAGTTGTGGCGGTCCATGAGCTGCCAGAGGTGATTGAAAGCTGTGCACATAATCCAGGCTGACCCTCCAGCACAGCCCTGTGGGAGTGCTGCCCTGTGAGAGGTGCTGACTTTCGGATGTGTGGCCCTGTCTGCTCTCGGGGGTAAATGTGAAAGATCCCATGGCACAATAAACAGGCGAGTTTCCTGGCGTCCTGGCCAATAGTCTTGTTTGCAGCGGCTGTGCTTCCTGCCACATTACGGTGCTCACAGCGTTGTCTCCCAAGCCATCCTGCTGTTCTCTGCTTCACTGCAAAGTTGTGTCTGCTGCGGTGAGACAGAAATGGAACGCGATTTCATTCTGCAGCTCGACAGACAACGGTTGTTTTCGTTCTGCAGCCAGTAGCACAAAAGGCACTATGCTGAAAGAATGAAGAGAGCGAGAGCAATGAGCTCCAGCACCCAGCAGCACCGGCATCTGCAATAGACTCATTGTTATCAAGAGGGACTTCTACTCACCCGTCAGTCAATGGAAGCCCCAATTTGGCAGCCATTGTTGGAAGGAAGCTATTCCTGTTGCATCTCCGGAGGTTCTGGCGCTTAAAATAAAGAATCAAACTGAATAGGATGATTTATTTAAACCAGATTCCATGGACAGTAGTAACAGCCATGTTCCGTCTGCCTGACGCCCGAGGAGCAGCAAAGCACCTGAGACTCTGGGCTTTAAAATATAGGTCGCTAACTTCCGAGAAGTGGGAATCCGCTTGGATTGCCACTCGGTTCCTAGTTTTTTTTAACCTTGAAATCCTGCTGGAATAACATGGAATAACATCTTCCTGAGAATCAATAAAGTCTGGAATCTAATCTAGGAGTCTGGGAGGTTAATCAGAGAATAATAGAATTACATAGAAATGACAGTATGGAAGCAAGCCATAACGAGTTTTCTTATCTCACCACACTAGATCTATCGTGAATCTGTCCCCTCATTCTAAACCCCTCAATCACTGGAACTAATCTGCTTTATCATTCCTCATAATGGGCTGGATTGTTCGGTTCCCCAGCCGCGTGTGTCTCGGCTGCCCACCTTTCGCTGGTGGCGGGATTCTATCTTCCTGCCGCTTGTCAATGGTATTTCCCATTGTAACCATCCCACGTTGTGAAACCTGCGGGCAAGAGGGCGCTGCCAGCAGGACAAATGAATCACAATGACCAGAGAATTCCGGCCAATTTTACCCTGGAGCAAATTCCAGGTTGGGATTAAATAGTTCAGATGGTTTATACATGAAATAAGAGATACCTGAAAGTGAGATTCAGACTAATCTAATGGAGTATACATGGAGTGATGGATGCATAATCTTTTCACATTTTCCTGCTTTCAAATCCAAGTACCAATGTGGTGGGGGAGGTGGGTGGGGTTAAACAGTAAAGCATCGACTCTACCTGAAACTCCAATGGGTCTCATTCACTGCTGACAATCCCCTTGGCTGGGTTCCTATCTTGTACTGGTGGATATAGCATAGGGCATGAGTTCAAATCCCCCTAAGGTAGCTGCAGACTTTAAATTCAGTTAATTAAATAGATCCGAAATGAAAAGATCGTACAAGTTATGGTGACTATGAGACTACTGGATTGGCATAAAAATTAATCTAGTTCACTAATGTGACTCCAGATCTACTGCAATCTGACTGACTCTTAATTGCGAGCCACTCAGTTGACAGCAAAACTAAGGAACTGATCATCAACTTCAGGAAGCGTAGTATGACACACGCCCCATCTACATAAATGGCTCCGAAGTGGAGATCTTCGACAGCTATGAGTTCCTGGGGCTCATCAGGAGTCTATCCTGCTCCATTCATATTGATGCAACAGTCAAGAAAGACCAGCAAACGTCTCTACTTCCTACGGAAGCTAAAGAAATACGGCATGTCTGCATCGACTTTCACAAACCTCTACAGATGTGCCATAGAGAGCATCCTATCCGGCTGCATTACAACTTAGTATAGCAACTGTTCGGCCCAAGATCGCAAGAAACTGCAGAATGTGGTGAACTCAGCCCAACGCATCACACAAGCTTGCCACCCCACATTAACTCTGTCTACACCTCCCGCTGCCTCAGGAGGGCAAACAGCATTGTCAGAGGCCCCTCACACCCAGGCTTTGCCCTCTTACAGCCCTTTCCATCAGGCTAAGACACAGAAGTCCAAAGACCCGCGCGTCCAGACATATGAACAGCTTCTTCCTCACAGCTACTAGACTCCTCAATGACTCTCCCTCGGACTGATCTGTTCCCTGTAAGACACTCTTCATGATGCCCTATGCTGCTCATGCTCATATATTTGCTTTGTTTGGACCTTTTTCCACACTGTAACCTATTACTTATTTGCCAATGTACTTTGTTGAGTATTCCTTTTGTCTACTGTGTATGTTCCCTTGGGTGCAGAAAAATACTTTTTACTGCAACACAGCTCACAACTACTTCCTCAAGGGCAATTAGGGATGGCCATGCAACCAACAACTACATCTTACGAATGAATAATAACAATGTACTCCCCTCGGATTTGCTGCAGATGCTCCAAGTTTTCTGGGTTCAGTTTTAAGGTCAGTTAGGGCCTGCCTTTGCAGTGCACCAAACTGCCTTTCTACATTGTGAGCTACATTACCCCTGCTGGTGTTATGCTCTGATGGATCTCTGTAATAAGAACTACCAAGCAAGTCTTGACTTCAACTCCAGTTTAGTACATGATGCAACCGTAACACTTATTATCTTCTAGACTCCTGCTCTTCTCCGATGCTAACAGTACTTCCTTAATTTCTTTACAAGAAACATTAGGATTCATTAATGGAATACAATAGTGTCTAGATTGTGTAAATTGTAAGTCCACAGCTTTTCCAAATATGATGACTTTGTAATTTTCCATGTCAAGTTTCATACGTGGTTTCCTCAATAGTCGGCTCAATATCATGGCGCCGAGGTCCCAGGTTCGATCCCGGCCGTGGGTCACTGTCCGTGTGGAGTTTGCACATTCTCCCCGTATCTGCGGGGGTTTCACCCCCACAACCCAAAAGATGTGCAGGGTAGGTGGGTTGGCCACGTTAAATTGCCTCTTAATTAGAAAAAATGAATTGGGTACTCTAAATTTAAAATTAAAATAGTCGGCTCAATAATAAAGGTATTTCGCTGGATACAATGTCCATGCTAATAAAATGGTTCCTTCAAGTGATTTTACAAGTAATCACAATTCTTTCCAGTGATTTTAAGAGTATGATCATCCCCAAACCTGAAACGTGTGGAACTTCCAAATACGTTAACCTTGTTCCGATGTTTGTTAAAGAGCCCAGGTAACATTTTAACCAGCCTAATCCACATACTGTAGATGTTCATCCGCTGTCTCATTCAGCATAATTGAATGACTCCGAGACCAGAACATTCATCTCTGGACTGAAACATCTCGGTACTAAGACAATGCCTTCTCTGATCAATATCTCCCTCTTCACCTCGTGGCGCACCTCGCCCCACGTGGAACGGGAGGAGGACACTCGATCCCGGTTGCCGTCAAGGTGACGGTGGCACTTAACTTTTATGCTACCGGCTCCTTCCAGTCTCCGAGCGGGGACCTATCCGGGATCTCGCAGGCATCGGTGCACAGGTGTATCTGGGATGTGACCGACACCCTGTATGCCATCGCCGATCGCTACATCACCTTTCCCGAGGACAGAGCAAATCAAGAATCACGTGGATTTGCCAACGTGGCCAGGATACCGATGGTCCAGGGAGTCATTGATTGTGTTCACGTCCCCATGCGCCCGCCAGCAGGCAATAGGGAAGTGTTCACAAACAGGAGGGGGACATACTCCATGAACATCCAGGTGGTATGCGGCCCCCACATGAAGATCGTGCACGTGTGCGCAAGGTTCCCTGGAAATGTGCATGATGCGTACATTCTTGCGCAGTCATTCATCCCTGCTATGTTTGAGGGACGGACCCCCCGGCTGAGGGGCTGGTTGCTGGGCGACAGGGGTTATCCACTGAGGTCTTGGCTGATGACGCCCATACGGAGACTCAGACCAACGCGGAGGCCCTTTACAATGAGGCCCATGCAGCAACCAGGGGTGTGGTGGAGCGCTGCTTTGGTCTCCTGAAAATGAGATTCAGGTGCCTGGACTGCTCCGGAGGGGCCCTGCAGACAGTACCAGCCTGAGAGGGTCGCTCGCATTGTTGTGGTCTGCTGTGCGATGCACAACATCGTGATGCAGAGGGGAGATGCCCTGGTGGAGGAGTCAGAGGGAGAAGCCACTGGCAGAGGTGCCAACACGGAGACGGAGGAGGAGGAGGATGTTGGTGCTGTGTCGGGCGCAGCACACAGACACGACCCAGGTGCTGGTGATGTCCAGGAGGCTGCAAGATGGCACCGGCGAGGACAGCGGGCACGCGACGCCTTGGTGGCTACAAGATTCATGCGCCGCGTGCGACGGCACCGCTGAACACTACCACCTGCATCGCCAGTCGCGCAGACGGTCGGCACACAACTCCCAACACCAACACCCCCCCCCCCCCCCCCCCACCCACCCCGCTCTGCGTACACTGCTCCACTTTAAAATCACCCTTACCACTGCTGCCAGATGGTATGGCATGACATTGATGGCTGTGTCAGCGGGTGTGATCAGTGCCATGTGGAATGATGACAGCCCGCTCTGCGATGAGCTGTGAGCTCAGAATCGTTAGACAAAGTCTGACTCATGGCAATAGCTGAACCATCCATCTCGTGGTCGCTGAGTTCGTCAGGGACGCTCCATCACGTGTCCGACTGTGGGGGGGGGGGGGGGGGGGGGGGGGAGAATGGACTGCACACCCGGCACTGAAGTTTCACCACTCGTCAACCCCAGCGGCACTCGGTCACCATCACGATCCCCGTGGCAACGGAAAAATCACACACTCTTACAAGTCAGGTGCAACAGTGAGTTTAATGGTTAATATTACGTACAGATGCCCTAGCCCCTACAACTAATCTGTGGCCTTCACCCGTGCCAACTTACTCTGTGTCCTCTTTGTTGCCTTATAGGCCCTACCGCGACGTCTAAGTGAATCCCCAGATGGTACAGCAGGAGTGGAGGTGGACTGCTGAGGATCACGCCCTGCGACATGTCTCCCAGTCGGCACTCGTTTCATGGGGGGGGGGGGGTTGTTGTGACCTGGGGGCACCCTCTTGGCACTTACCCTGGCAGCCCTGGTGAGGTCGTGGAGCTTCTTCCACCATTGCTCCCCAGACCGAGGGGTCTGCCCCACAGCACTGACTGCCGTGCCCACCTCATGCCAGGCCCGTCGCATAACGCTGGCAGTGTGGCGATGCCCTCTTCTAGGGCAGATGATGCCCCTCCGTTGCTCCACCTCATCGAGGAGGGTCGCAAGGTCAGTCGCACCGAACCTCGGGGTGGCCCTCACTGGTTTTCGTTGCTCGCGCCCTTTTACGACACGGAGCGGTGTCATTCTGTCGTCATTCGGGCGTCGCGGGCTTTTGTCATCATCCCCCACGTGTTTCCCGCGGCCCCGCTCCTAGCCCATTTCCGGGGCCAGAATCGAAACTCGGCCGAGTTCACAATGGCCTTCCCGATGCCGCACGGGATCGGAGAATCGCGCCCTGTGTCTTTCTGAAAATTAAACTCCTGTCAAAACCAGAAGCTTATCATTATTCGTAACTTTAACACTGCCCAATAATTTAAGCACCCGCACTGATTGAAGGATTTCTAGATGGAATATTTGCAGCATTGTATACAGTCTGCTGAATTCCATTATATACTTCCTCTTCTACGGAGATATCCTCTGACTTTCTAAATCTGTCAAAATCTGACCAGGTCCCATTAGCACTTAATAGATCATCATTTTGGTAACTTTTATCCACAAAATGTAATAGTATGTCCAAATTTTCATATCGGAGTCTCACTTATCCAAATCCAATTCTGAGAATACCTTGCATTTTATTTTGCTTTTGTATGATAGTGAAAATGCCAAGGCCATTACTTGTTTTTTCTTGGGCAAAGACATAATCCGTGTCCACATGGTAAGTTCATCTTCCGTTGGTCACAGGGTTGACCCTCAGAACACAATGGCGGCTAATCATACACCAACACTCTACACTTGGAATCAGACATTTGTTTTTCAAGTTTATCTAAGTCACTCTTCTCGGTTAGAATTCAGAATATATGTATGTATGTGTGGTCTTATCAAACAATAATTATGGTCTGTTAAATAATTAAAGCTCCAATTCTAACACTAAGTATTGGAGAACGTTAACTCTTTCTTAAGAGCAGTCAGTGGGCATTTTTCTCTCAGGGGGATGGTTGCATTTACAGTAAGTCCTTGCTTAGCCTTGACTCATTTAACATTGTTTCACTTTAATGTTTTTAATAGAATTTACAGTGCAGAAGGAGGCCATTCGGCCCATCGAGTCTGCACCAGCTCTTGGAAAGAGCACCCTACCCAAGGTCACCACCGCCACCCTATCCCCATAACCCAGTAACCCCACCCAACACTAAGGGCAATTTTGGACACTAAGGGCAATTTATCCAGGGCCAATCCATCTAACCTGCACATCTTTGGACTGTGGGAGGAAACCGGAGCACCCGGAGGAAACCCACGCACACACGGGGAGGATGTGCAGACTCTGCACAGACAGTGACCCAAGCCGGAATCGAACCTGGGACCCTGGAGCTGTGAAGCGGTTGTGCTATCCACAATGCTACCGTGCTGCCCACATGTTGTTAAAATGGTGTTAATAAAGTAATGTCAGTGTGACTGTTTAGTGTTGCCAGTTTCATTTAAATGTCCTTTGCCACACACTTCCTCTTGTGGCCTGTCTGACTTTTACTGCATTGATGCCATCCTTGCCCTCCTCCTTCTACCCTCCATCTTGCCTACCCCAGCTTTGCTGACTCTCCCTCTTGCCTCTTATGGTCTTTGCTGACCTACTCCCCTCTTACCAAGCCCCTACCTTGTCTGCCTTCCCACTTGCCGACTCTCCCTATTGTTTTGTTATGCTCTTGACGTAGCATAAGCTGCTTCCTTGATGTGCACTCTGACAAAGGAAGGTTCAACTTGGAGATAGCTTTAACACATTTATTAAACTGTTAACGATTCTCCTACTTGGATTCGACTCTCCTGTTAATCCTGCTATAATTACTCAGACTGATGAACCAGTCTGCTACAATCCACATGGTGGGTGTGATGTGTTTCAAATCAACCCTGTGTACTCACTGAGTGTCTCCACTGGAAAGAGGAAGATCATGTGTGCTGTGTCCTTATATATGGGTCGGTGTAATGCCCTCCTGTGGTGGTGTCACCTCTGTGTGTGTCGTGACTGCCCATTGGACGTGTCCTATCTTACTGACCTATTGGTTGAATTTCCGTGTCATGTCTCTGGTGCTCCCTCTAGTGTCTATTTAGTCTACGTGTATTTACATTAATCCCTTGTGTATTTACAGTGATGCATATCACCACACCTATGCCACCACCCCATCCCCACCCCGTCCTGTCAACACCCAGTCTCTGTCCTGTGACCCAGGGTCTGTTTTTCAATAGTTCCACACATCTAGCTCCATTTCTGAACCTCGCAATCTGTCCTGGGTTCCATCTATTGGTCAGTGCAAGTAGCTGCTCATGCCACTTACTAACTTTTGCCACTAGACTCTGGTCAATCAAGTACTGTGTAATAATAATAATAATCTTTATTAGTGTCACAAGTAGGCTTGCATCAACACTGCAATGAAGCTACTGTGTCGCCACACTCCGGCACCTGTTCGGGTACACTGAGGGAGAATTCAGAATGTCCAATTCACCTAACAAGCACGTCTTCCAGAACTTGTGGGAGGAAACCGGAGCACCCGGAGGAAACCCACGCAGACTCAGGGAGAACGTGCAGACTCCGCTACTGTGTACTGAGGTGACTAGTGTAATTTCTTTTAAATAATTTAATTTGTGTACTTTATAATGAGTGAAGCATTTTATTTTTCAGGTTATTCCAGCTAGGAATGCAGAGTGCTGCATATATACTGAACAGTATTTCAACTTGTACATTTTTTTTCCCCTGGTCAAGAAATGTTCTGAGGAACCTGACTCCCATTTTAACATTGATTCCTATGGGAACCCACGATCCACTTAAAACTGTGTCCTGTGAATTTCAGGAATGCAACCACAACTTGTGAGGACTTACTTCAGTGATACCACGATTCCAGGACACAGTGGAATTGATTGGGTCGCTTCCCCCCAATCAGTCACACCTGGAGACTGGTAATGCGGTCAATGGACAGGTTTAACTGTCTGCCCATTACTTGTGCAGTGAAACTATTCTCCACTCAACAAAACTATTCTCCACTCAACTTCATTTTGCTGGAGATGTAACTTGTACTTTTACTGGGTAAACTTGCTGCAGTTCTGGTCTCTTTGCTGCAGTTTGCAGAGACTCTTTTAAAAAAATAGAAACTGTAAATAAACTTTCTGATGGCTTTGTTTGCTGGAAGCTACCTTCCAGCCCTGCCCCGAGCTGTCTGGCTGGCACAATGGTGTCAATTGACACTCATCACAGGGACCAAGGACACCGCTTCTTTTATTAGAAACTGTACAGGATATCACTGATGCATAGCCTTCACTGCTCGATGGTGATTTGAGTGGGGAACGTGGCGGGACTGGTACAGAGGTCAGCGGTGGTGAATTACAGTGTTTCAATAAAATGCTCCCAGCAACAGGAGAGGCAAAGTCAAAGCACGGACAGCCGTGCTTTGCTGTTCCCAGTACTGAGGCTGCTGGAGTTACTCTGATGTACACCCTACTCTGCAGATACTACAACTTGCAAGCTGATGCAGTCAACCAGAAGATGGTCAAAAACTGCCTGGCAGAACCCAAACAAGCAACATTTACAGAGTTGATTTTTAATAAACAGGACTTTGTAGAAAACTGACAATGCAGGGAAAGGTTGCTGTATTATAACAGTTTCAGGCAGGGGAGAACTTCCACCCCATCTAACCCACTACCCAGTATTCCCTGGGCACTTTTTTAATAACCTTGTATCTTATTTGTTGACACAAACTGATCTAGTTCCTTCTTAAATTTGGGTAAGGTTTCTTGTTGCACCAACTGTGTAGTTACTCTGTTCCACATACCACCCGATAGGTTAGAACGTTCTTCCTGTGTTCCTCTTTTATTTTATCGTCCTTAGTTTGTAAGTCATCAGAACAAACTAGAGTGGTTTCCCAGGTCTGCTTCAGCCGTTGGCTGATCTCAATGAGGTTGGGGGGGTGGTGAGGGGGACTGCAGTTCCTATTCTGGATCCCTAACTGACTCCTGTTGGAAAATGCCAGTGTGAGACCGTGATTGCACCCGTGAGTGATGCCGCTGCAGTTAAATATCTTACTCACTGGCTGGGGCACTTGGGTGAGAGACACCCCCGGCCCACTCAGGACATAGCAACTTCAGGCAAGGGGAAACACCTCCAGGAACAAAGGGTATTTGTAAAAGAGGGAGCAGTCACAGTCTGACCTACACGTCCTCCATCTTCACCTGTAGTGAGAACATAACACAAAGTGGTGGAATACAGCGGCTGTGGTATTCATCTCACACTGAAATCCCAACGCCTTCGATATATTTCATTAAATGATGGGGTTTTAGCCTGAAATGTTGTCAGACTGAAATTTGCAGAGAGGGTACAGCAGTATCAATGCCTGCTGTCTCTTGCTTTCACATTCATTTTATCAAACGGATGACCATGTTGAGAGTTGCAGCACCACACTCCCATTTATCAACACGTAATTCTCTACACTGCTCCATAATTATCAATCTATTAATTACACACACAGCCTTAAATAATACAGCTCAACACAACTCCCCGCTGTGAGGCTTCCATACAAATTAATTTTAATGATAAGGGTACAGAGACAAGGAACTGGAGAGGATTCGATGACAGGGAATGGAGGAAGAACATAAGAAATGGGAACAAGAGTAGGTCATTCAGCCCCTCGAGCCTGCTCTGCCATTCAATAGGATCATGGCTGATCCAACATTCCTCATGGCCATTTTCCTGTTCTTTCCCGTAACCCTTGATTCCCTTCCTGATCAAGAACCTGTCTATCTCAGCGTTAAATATATACAAGGGGCTGGCTTCTCCGTAGGCGGGATACTCCGATTTGCCACCAGCACACTCACACCCACGGATTTCCCGACGGCGTGGGGGTGCCCACAATGGGAAATCTCATGGCCGGCTGCACGAGAAAGGGAATCCCGTTGCCGATGGGGGCGCGGCACACCAGAAAACGGGTGTGGTAGGACAGAGGATCCCACCCTGGGACTCTGCCCCCATCACTCTCTGCGTCAAGGCGTTCCAAAGACGCTCAACCTTCTCTGAGAGAAGAAATTCTTCCTCATCTCAGTCTCAAATTGGCACTCCTTTATTCTGAGCCTATGCCTCCTGGTCCAAGACTCTCCCATGAGGGGAAACAACCTCTCAGCATTTACCCTGTCAAGACCCTTCAGCATCCTGTATGTTTCAATGAGATCACCTCTCATTCTTCTCTACTCTAATGAGTCCTGGAGGGATTTTTAAAAATTAATTCAAGGGCTAGGCCAGCATTTATTGTCATACCTAATTGCCCTTGGGAAGGTGGTGGTGAGCCACCTTCTCGAACCCCTGCAGTCCCTGAGGTGCAGGGTAATAGTGCTTTTATGGAGGGAGTGGCACAAATACCGTAGAGGAACGGCGATAAAGTTCCATGTCAGGATGGTACATGGCTTGGAGAGGAACCTGAAGGTGGTGGTGCTCCCATGTACCTGCTGCCCTTAACCTTCTAGATGGTAAAGGTCATAGGTTTAGGAGCCTTGATGCGTTGCTGCAGGGCATCTTGTACGTGGTACACACACCGAGTAATGTGGGTGGATGGTGAAGGACGGAAATGTTTGTGGATGGGGTGTCAATCAAGTGAACTGCTTTGTCCTAGATGGTGCTGAGCTTCTTGAGTGTTGTTGGGACTGCACTCATCCAGGCAAGTGGAGAATATTCCATCCAGATTGTGATTTGTTGATGGTGGACAGGCTTTGGGGAATCAGAAGGTGAGTTATTCTCTGCACGGTTTCTAATCTCTCGCCTGCTCTGGTAGCCACAGTATCTACATGGCTAGTCCAGTTCAGTTTCTGTCAATGCTAACTCCCAGAATGTTGATAGTGAGGGATTCACCGATGATAATGCCATTGATATCAAGTGACAATGGTTAGCTTTTCTGTCATTGGAGACAGTCATTGCCTGGTACTTATGTGACGCAAATGTTAATTGCCACTTGTCCATCCAAGTCTGGATATTGTCTATATCCTACTACATTTGGTCATGGACTGCTTCAGTATCTGAGGAGTTGTTAAGGTGCAGAACACTGCATTCAGCGAACAACCCCACTCCTGACCTTAGGATGGAAGGGAGGTCATTGATGATGATTGCGCCTAGGACACTCCCCTGAGGAACTCCTGGAGTGATGTCTTGGAGCTGAGATGATTGACTTCCAACAACCGCCACCATCTTCCCTGTGCCAGTAAGAGACCAACCAGCGGAGAGTTTCCCCTGATTCCCATTGACTCCAGTTTTGCTCGGGCTCTTTGGTACAATACTCAGTCAGGGGCAGTCACTCTCACCTCACCTCTGAATGGACAGGATTGTGGGGCAGATCTAAAGTAAACAATGGAAGTATGTTGCTGAAGGAGGCTGAGGTGGTAGTTCCCAGGGCTGGGAGGAGAGGTTGAACTAGAGCTGGTCAGAGGATATGAACAGTTAAAGAGATGAGGAAAGTACTGGTGATGGCCTCTCAATTGGTGACTTCGGAGGAGGCCACAGTTAAACATAATTCAAGAACTATTTTCTTCCCAAATCTGCAATACGCTGTGCCCATTCCCGGAAACACTGATAATATAATGTTCATTCATAGAATGCACGAAGGGTCCATTTTGTCCAAATTCTTCAGTTACTAGAGGTCCCGAGGTGGCTGAGAAAGTTTAGCCCATACTCAACACAAGCTGTCATCTTGGTCAAAGTGTTGAATTGCCGGCTCAGAATGGTTCCTAGGACCATAAGACATATGAGCAGAAGTAGGTCGTTTGGCCCATCGGGTCTGCTCCGCCATTTAATGAGATCATGGATGACCTGAGGTGATAATCCACAACTCTATTTTCCCACCTTATCCCCATGATCCTCGATTGCCACCTCTGGACTGCCTCCAATGGCATGATATCTTTCCATACATAATGGGGTGACAACTGTTCACAGTATTCCCCGTGTGTTCTAATTAGTGCTGTGTATAGTTTTAGCCTTTGAAATAAGCACCAACATTCCATTTGTCTTCCCAGTTACTTGCTGAACTTGCAAGCAAGTTTTTTGTGATTCAGGGACAAGGACCCCCAAATCCCTCAGTGCTGCAGCTTTTTGCACTCTTTCTCCATTTAGATAACACTCAGCTCTTTTATTCTTCCTACCAATGTGCATAACTTCAGATTTTCCAACATTATATTCCATATTATTATTATCTGCCAAGTGTTTGCCCACATTGTTGACAGGCTGATTGAAAATAAAATTGCTTGCCAGTGCTGATTAAAGAGGTAGTATACCATGTCGGTGGCTAACGCTTCACTTTATACTCTTTCCTCACAGCAACCAGCTGTCTTTTGCAGAGAACATCGAGCACTGTGTAAAGCCATGATCGGCTTTCAGGGCTGCCTTGCTGATTGAGATTGACTGACAACACGCTGCGTTCAAAGAGGACTTTTGGAGCACTCTGTGAGGACGACTGGGGAACTCCATCAAGACTTCACCAACACTCTTTTCCTGCATAATCTCTCAGTATTTCACCAAAAAAGAGTCTTTGCCGTGCTACCCCACTATACTGGACACCCATAATAGAGATCACCAAAAAAAGGGAGTACTTCACCATAAGAATTGTCACAACCCACCGCACGGGGACGGGATCATTGTCTTTCCCCTGTCCTTTGCGGAGTACGAGCTCCCACATTAAGAGGGGTAGGGTAAGGTCTATCCATATTGTTTATTAGGTCAACCAGTTCGGCACCGACCATTAAGACCCGGTTGGGATCTATAGGTAGCGTGGTAAAGAAACCTATGTTTCTTTGATGCAACTCAGTGTGGAGTCCCCGTGACTTCATAAAAAGAATCTTGACAAAGAGGCTGTTCCTGAGAATTTGGAGAAGGAAATGGGGCCAGGTAGAGCAATGGCAACTGCTGCAGGAGTGAGGGACAGGGGCGTGAGGGGGGTTCTCAACAGAAGTTATTATCCACCCAGGGCCTTCAGGGAGCGTCACTCCAACAGCCCCATGACCCAAGACTTGTGTAAGAAGAGGCTGTGCTTACCAACAAAATCATTCCGGAGGGATGCTACTTCCTGAAATGTAATATAGCCTCTGACAGTCTTGGTCACTGCTGGAACATTCCAAGCTACCACAGTTGATATCATTCACACATCAGAATCTTTTCTGCTCTTCAGAGTCTCTCTGGTTCTGTTGAATGACTATCATTCCCGATTGACAGAGAAGACCAGTGGCAGGGAGCACTGGGATTCCCCATGATCCAGGGAATTATTGACTTTACACGTGACCATGCGAACCCCCATTTGATCTCTTGATGTGTTCAGAAACAGGAAAGGACTCCATTCCCTCAATGTGCAGCTTGCCTATGACCACTGGAAGATCAGTGTCTGAAATCCAGGGTGTTGCCATGATGCATTTATAATGAGTCAATCATCTCACAGAACAATTAATCCCAATTGCCTGCTGACAAGAGTAGCCCTCTGATGCCAGAGCAGATCCTGAGCAACCTCCAGACAGCAGCTGAGCACTCATACAATGAGAGCCACACAGCCATCAAGAATATCACAGAGCAGATCACTGAGCTATGGAAACTGATGTTTAAATGTCTTGACCGGTCAGGAGGTGCCTTGTGGTACTTGGCTGAGAAGGTGTTCAGTATGGTGGTAATTTGCTGCATCTTCCACAATTTAATGATTGAGTGACCAGCCCTTATCACCAGCAACTGTGTCAGAGGGTCAAACATGGAGCCATAAGAGGAGGAGGTGATGGTCGATCAGGAGGACAAACAGGATGAGGAGGAGGACCGGGGGAGAACCACAGGTGCTCCAAATGCACCAAAACAGCCACCGCAAAGGACAAGGGCAGCAGATACCTGGGAACATGACCACCTCGAAGTTCCCTTCCAAGTAGCACGCCATTCTGACTTGGAAATATATTGCTGTTCCTTCTCTGTCACTGGGTCAAAATCCTGGAACTCCCTCTCTAACAGCACTGTGGGTATTCCTACACCACATGGACTGTAGCAGCTCAAGATCATGGGCCATTAGGAATGAGCAACAAATGCTGGCCAAGCCAGCCTCAAACCATGTGCAGGAATAAAAAAAGTAGAGGCTTCCAAATAGATGGTCCGCATCCGGGAGCGACACCTACTGCCATCTAATAAGAAGAGGGCTTTCAAGAGATATGATCCACCATCTGACTCTGGATCAATGCTGTATCTTCCATGACTGAGAATCAATCAGAAGGTCTATAATTTACAATCAATTCCTTCAATCCTGATCCATAAATAACATAATAAAAAGGATCGCTGATTCCACCACCATCACTCCAAATAAACATCAAAAACAATGAAAAGCATCACACAATCAACAGTGAACAATTGATCTTGGTCCGTGTTCATGCAGATTGTCTAAAATTGCTTTGTCTACTCTGGTGCTTCTATGAAGTACAACCACAGTGGAGCAGCAGGTAAGGTGGGTAAGTGTGGAAAGTCTGAGGGCAATGCAGATGCCGTCCTCAATTGGTGAAGCAGGGCTATGAGCTATGATGGTCCCACCTCAGACAACACCATCCCAGCATTGCCTTCAGCACTATGGGTCACCTGGTTCACAGGCTATTAGGGAAGGGCAATAAACACTGGCCTTGCCAGTGAGTGACAGCAACATCCCATAAACAATTTAATGGTGGAGTGGAGTGGGAAGGTGCCGGAATGCTGCAATGCAGGGAGAGGGCAGCAGGTTCCTACTCCATAATCCCTGCTCCAGAAACCCAGGGCATCTGTTCAGCCTGTCCAGTGGTCTCCTGCAGGACTGATCCTTGGCCCCTTTCAAAAAGGAGCTCAGAGCTACTGTGCCCGCTGCCTGAGCTTCAACTTCATCAATCTCCTGTTCCATGCAAGATACAATGACCTTATTCTCTGGAAAGATGTCACCTGTGGTATCCCATCCAACCTGCTTGGCTGCTGCATACTAGTGTCCAGTGCATCCCACATTGCGAGGACCTGTGTTCTACATTCTCGCCTATGTTACATATGAGGCCCATCTCCGAACTGGGGCCTGTGAAATTGGTAGTCATTGATATTATGCAGTCTTCCTCATTTTCCTCCTCCTCACAGAGGTCGGGGAGATGGCTGTTGCTCATCTTCAACTTGTTCTGCTGGGCGAGCTGTATCCTGCTTTTGAGAGGCTGCAGTGATAAAGCTGGAAGGGTTAGCGCACAGCATGTACAGCCATTATGGGAGGCTTGAGAGTGAGGGAGGTCTGGATGATTACTAGGGATCAGGAATAGTTGTGTATCTCTAAGGAAGCTGGAGTAGTCACATACCTTAGATGTAATTTCCCTGCTCTACCTCTAATAATACCACCTCCCACTCCCCTCTGATTATTTCCAGGGCTATCTCCTCAAGGGGACTGATGTCATGCACATTTGGTCACCCTCACCCTGTCAGGTCTGATTGCTGTCTGAAATGTGTTATTTTAGCCTGACAAAGAAATAACGGTGATTGTCACTGAATGTATTGACAGCTGTATTTGCGTGTGTGTGATACCTGACCGCGTTGAAAAGCAGTGAGGTGTGCATGAGGCATGAATAGTGTCTGAAATGGATATAATCACTACAGTGCAGAAGGAGGCCATTCGGCCCATGGAGTCTGCACTGATCCTCTCTGAAACAGTACACTACCTAGGCCCACTCTCCCACCCTATCCCTGTAACCCCACCAAATCATTTTTGGCACTAAGGGACAATTTAGCATGGCCAATCCACCTAACCTGCACATCTTTGGACTGTAGGAGGAAACCGGAGCACCCGGAGGAAACCCACGCAGACACGAGGAGAAGGCGCAAACTCTGAACCCGGTCCCTGGCGCTGAGGCAGCAGTGCTCACCACTGGCAAGGCCAGTGTTTATTGCCCTTCCCTAGTAGCCTGTGAACCAGGTGACCCATAGTGTTGAAGGCAATGCTGGGATGGTGTTGTCTGAGGTGGGACCATCATAGCTCATAGCCCTGCTTCGCCATAATGGTGTGTGCAGGTCAGTATATCGTTAAATGGCGAATGCAGTGTGTTGATGTTGTGACTTGAAAGTTTGCTTATGGAAAGGGAATGCCCCGTGACCACACGCATCACGTCATTACGCTTCTCTCGGTGCAGGAGCCACATGTCTTGGGGCCAGGGTTCCTGGCTGTTGACTGCCTGGGTAACCGCTTCCAACATGCAGCATGTGACCTCTTTCACTCTGCCTCCTCCATCAGTGGTGCAGTGGTTTGCACTGCTGCCTCATAGCGCCGAGGATCCGGGTTCGAATCCGGCCCAGGGTCACTGCCTGTGTGGAGTTTGCACGTTTTACCCGTGTCTCCATGGGTCTCAACCCCACAACCCGAAACGATGTGCAGGGTAGGTGAATTGGCCACGCTAAATTGCCCCTTAGTTGGAAAAGTAATAACAAAAAGAATGTGTTATTGGAAATCCTGGGCACCCACTCTAGCTCTTTGAGGCATTCCCAGCAGCATTTTCCACTCCTTCAGTGGAAATGGCGAGTGATCAAGGCAATAGTGTTCCTGAAAAACTGTGTCCAAACAACACGTATGCTAGACCTGCAGTTGCCAATTTCAGTGCTCACCATGATCTTTGTACTAAATATAGACTTTTTAGGCTTTTCTCATTAGCACACAGTCCACTCAATGCCTGTTTTCACCCGTTAACCAAAATAACCCCTTTCTGTTTTGTGAATGAGTCACAGGTTGCCGCGGTGATTAGCATAGGCATCCGACCCACCTCAGACCCACACTCTCCTGGACCCAACAGTGAAAGGTAATGATTGGCAGCAATCTGGTGGCCCTGGTAAGTCTTTCTTCAGAGAGAACAAGAGTGCTCCAATTGGCTGTAAAGAGAAACCTTGGGCCTCTCTTGTCTGAAGCTTCTCACTCCACAATCCAACTGCCTCCCCCCCCCCCCAAGTCCTGATTTTGGATTGTTCTTGCTCATCCCAAACCCAGGTTATCCTGCTGGGGACCATTTCCCTGGTTCCAGCGGACTATAGTCAGACAATTCCTATCCCTCACCTGTCCTCTGCATCATTCCCACCGTTCTCAGGTAGGAGTCCACGGGAAGGCAATGCAGCAAATCAGGCCTATGCATTGCAATGGGCCTGATTCCTTTCTCCCAATCACTTCAACACCCAAGTCACTGATACCAGCCCTGGGTAGAGATTGTCATTTCCTCCATGAACAATCCCATGGGGCTATTTATAAAATGTTACGCTGGATGTAACTTAATTTAATGTTCAATTGGTTTGAGCAATCATCTTTAGTTTGAGAATATTAGGCTGAGGGGGGGATTTTCCAGTCCCACTGAAGGGGGGCCTCCCCCCACCCCTGCCCCCCACTGCGAGGGTATCCGTAGCCACACCTCCCCCTCCCCCGCTCCCGCCCGCACCATATTATGCCACCCAACTGTTTCCTCTCCTGGGGAATAGAAAAACGAGAGACTTCCAGTATGGTCACTACAAAATCCAGTAAGGAATTTAAAAGATAGTTCTTTAACCTGAGAGCTGCCACAGGAAATGGTTAAGGCAAATTGTGTCAATGCATTTAAGAGGAACTTAGATAAGCATGCAAGAGAGAAGAGGGTTACGTTTATGGAGTTAGATTAGGAGGAATGGGAGGAAGCAAGAGTGCAGCATAAATGCTTGGGTTGAATGGCCTGTTTCTTTACTATGCGCTTGTATATTGTGATGAACGGTATTAATAACTGCCGTAAACGGTCCCTGACCTTTAATACCTTGCCCCTTTAAGAGGCTTGGAACCCTGGGGGACTCCACCTCTGGCTACGCCCCCAGGAAACGGTATATAGGATAAGGCTCCATGTGGCGAGCACACTTCTCTCGAATGCTGTCCTGTTCTCTGTAGATTAAAGCCTTTTGATTACCGACCTAACTCTCGCGTCGTAATTGAGGGTGCCTCATATGTATTTCCATGCATTTAAGATGGAGACAGGAAGAATTATTTTCTGATGTTTGTGAATCATTGGAATTCTCTTCCCTTGGGAGCAGTGGAGACCGCGTCAGTGAATAATCTTACAGCGGAGGCCAACAGATTCTTGACTCCCTTGATTCAAAGGAGCCAAAGGTTATTGGGGGTCGTTGGAATGTGGAGTTGAGGTCACAATCAGATCAGCCATGATCTTATTGAATGGTGGAGCAGGCTCGAGGGTCCTAATATCCTACCCCCTGGCTCTGAATTCACATGTTCGTAAATAATTAAATTACGGACTTGTAACGATACACATGGATTTACCGAACTAACAGAATCATTAATAAGGAACATAAAAATTTATGGAATATCAGATTATTAACTTGGGAATGAGCTGCTGCAAGAGCTGCATATGTTGTTGGAAACAGCAGTGAACTATCAAGCAGTCAAAACCATAAAGCCAGAGTGCTACGTAGTAAAGAATATTGAAACCAGTTAATACTGGCAACATAGGAACAAGAGTAGGTCAGTCAGCAGCCATTCCATTAGATTAAAGCTGATCTAACTGCCTTGACTGATATTCCTTAATACCTTCAGCAAACAAAAAAAAACTCCCAGTCTCAGTTTTGAAATTTCCAATTGACCTTGCTTCAACAGCGGTTTTTGGGAATGGGGACAGGTGAGTGTGTTGAGAGTTCCAATATCCACTACCCTTTGTGTGACGATAGGAGTAATTGAGGGGCAAGAACATTTTCCATCACAGCTATGCAAGAGCAGTGAGAGAAAAGAAAACTGTGCAGATGGTGATGGTGCAGGCTGGCAGGGCGGTGCAGTGGTTGGCACTGCTGCCTCACAGCGCCAGGGTTCATTTACAGCCTTGGGTGACTCTGTGTCGAGTTTGCCGTTCCCCCTGTGTCTGCGTGGGTTTCCTCCGGGTGTTCAGGTTTCCTCCCATAGTCCAAAGGTATGCAGGTTAGATGGATTGGTCATGTTAAATTGTCCCTTCGTCTCCAAGGATGTGTAGATTGGGTGGGGTTATGGAATTGCAAGGATGGGGAGGGGTAGGACTAGGTAGGGTGCTCTATCAGAGGGCCGGTGCAGACTCAATGGGCCGAATGGTCTCCTTATGCACTGTAGGAATTCTATGGAATCAGAAGAAGCAAAGATCCAAGCGTTTCCCATTATTTGAAAACACAGGCACAAGATACGGCAAATTGCAAATCATCTTATAAGTATAACAAGTGCTGGTGACGATGTTCCGGGTGCCAAGGGGCGGGAGGGAGGCCGATATCCTGGCCTTCTCCTCCCTGGTGGCCCGGAGATGGATTTTGCTGGGATGGAGGGACTCAGAGCTCCCGAAGTCAGGAATGTGGGTCAGCGATATGGCAGGGTTTCTCAGCCTGGAAAAAAATTAAGTCCGCCTTGAGAGGATCAGAGCTAGAAGCAGGAGTCGGCCATCTGGCCCCTCGAGCCTGCTCCGCCATTCAATAAGATCATGGCTGATCTTTTTGTGGACTCAGCTCCACTTACCCGCTCACTCATCATAACCCTGAATTCCTTTACTGTTCAAAAATCTATCTTTGCCTTAAAAACATCCAACGAGGTAACCTCAACTGCTTCACTGGGCAGGGAACTCCACAGATTTACAACCCTTTGGGTGAAGAAGTTCCTCCTCAACTCAGTCCTAAATCTGCTCCCCCTTTTTTTGAGGCTATGCCCCCAATAAACCAGCCTCCCTACTTCTACCCTATTTTCTTCAGAATTTTATAGGTTTCTTTAAGATCCCCCCGCCATCATTTTTCTAAATTCCAATGAGTACAGTCCCAGTCTACTCAGTGTGGTGAACGTATTGTATTAACCATTCACCATGTATGTTACAGTATCACGCTGTTGCCCATGAGGCCTCCACCTATGGACCATTGTATGATATTACATGGATTGTATCAGGTTGGTTCCCTTCTGGGCTCCGGCCCTGGCTCCGCCCCTTAAGGGGAGGTATAAAGAGCAGCAGCCCTGTAGGCGGCTCTCAGTAGCAGAGCAGTCACAGGCAGGCTCTGTTCTAGTCAATTAAGATGTGGAGATGCCGGCGTTGGACTGGGGTGAGCACAGTAAGAAGTCTTACAACACCAGGTTAAAGTCCAACAGGTTTGTTTCAAACACGAGCTTTCGGAGCGCAGCTCACCTGAGGAAGGAGCTGTGCTCCGAAAGCTCGTGTTTGAAACAAACCTGTTGGACTTTAACCTGGTGTTGTAAGACTTCTTACTCTAGTCAATTAAAGCCACCGTTAAATCTACTCTCTGTTTGCGTGAATTGATGGTCGCATCACTCAGTCTCTCCTCATAAGCCAATCAAATAAGCAAACAGAATATCTGATCCTTTATCTCTGCTGTTTGTAACATTCCTGCATGTAAATTGGCTGTTGAGGTGTTGGGAGGGCAATTATTCTGCAGGAAGATCACAGGAAAACCCATCGCAGAAAATGCCCCCTTAGCCCGGAGCCTGTCTTTTCTTTAATGTAGGGGCTCGGTGTGTGAACTTGCTGTCTCCGGTCTCACCTCCTGGTTTGCCTGGGATAATTCGGACAGATCGGCATTAAATAGATAGAAAGTTATCGAATGAAGAGAGGCTCAGAGTGCAGTCTAACTCCACTGAAAATAAACTACCCCCTCCCCGCTCCTCCTTAATTTCCAACCCACAAGTAGGACTGTTTTTCTAATCTCAGATAATACAACTTTTCAATAAATAGCCAGCTCTATTTTGTCAGGAAGTGGGTGTCTCTCCTCACACCCTTCCCCTCCCCCTCTATTCGCCGCCCCCATCTGGAAATCCCGCAGTGCTGGGGCTGTGCACAGGATAGAGGCTGCAGATTGAGATGTATCTTAGCAACACAAAGGACTCATTCATCATCAGCAGCAGCTCCACAGTAACACACCATCCCCTCCCTCCTCTTAACAACCAATCATCTTTAACCAGGCCAGCCAGGGTGCTGCAGTGTCTGGCCCGGCTGTCCTAAATAAAGCTAGATTCAGGTGTACACACCACATTTAAATATACACCACTGCACCCAACGCAAGAAATTAAAGGACACACAACACAGCATTCATTATGTCGGCTGGTCTGCTGAATGACTATAGACTTTTGCAAACTTCATTACTATTTAGAACACGGCTACAATGTCGAGAAATGAAGCCAAGTGGAAAAAAAGGCCAATTGTGTGAAGGAAGACCCGCGGTTCACAGACAACAGTGTGTGTAGTTGCTCTGGGCAGGGTGGGATTTCAGCAGGTTTACTGACAACAGTGTGTGTAGGTGCTCTGGGCAGGGTGTGATTTCAGCAGGTTTACTGACAGCTGTGTGTGTGTAGTTGCTCTGGGCAGGGTGGGATATCAGCAGGTTTACTGACAACAGTGTGTGTGTAGGTGTTCTGGGCAGAGTGTGATTGCAGCAGGTTTACTGACAGCTGTGTGTGTGTAGTTGCTCTGGGCAGGGTGTGATTGCAGCAGGTTTACGGACAGCTGTGTGTGTGTAGTTGCTCTGGGCAGGGTGGGATTTCAGCAGGTTTACTGACAACAGTGTGTGTAGGTGCGCTGGGCAGGGTGTGATTACAGCAGGTTTACTGAGAGCTGTGTGTGTGTAGTTGCTCTGGGCAGGGTGGGATTTCAGCAGGTTTACTGACAACAGTGTGTGTAGGTGCTCTGGGCAGGGTGGGATTTCAGCAGGTTTACTGACAGCTGTGTGTGTGTAGTTGCTCTGGGCAGGGTGTGATTTCAGCAGGTGTACTGAGAGCTGTGTGTGTGTAGTTGCTCTGGGCAGGGTGTGATTTTAGCAGGTTTACTGACAGCTGTGTGTGTGTAGTTGCTCTGGGCAGGGTGGGATTTCAGCAGGTTTACTGACAACAGTGTGTGTAGGTGCTCTGGGCAGGGTGTGATTTCAGCAGGTTTACTGACAGCTGTGTGTGTGTAGTTGCTCTGGGCAGGGTGTGATTGCAGCAGGTTTACTGACAGCTGTGTGTGTGTAGTTGCTCTGAGCAGGGTGTGATTTCACCCGGCTTACTGATAGTTCTGTGTGTGTAGTTGCTCTGGGCAGGGTGTGATTTCAGCAGGCTTACTGACAGCTGTGTGTGTAGTTGCTCTGGGCAGGGTGTGATTTCAGCAGGTTTACTGACAGCTGTGTGTGTGTAGTTGCTCTGGGCAGGGTGTGATTTCAGCAGGTTTACTGACAGCTGTGTGTGTGTAGTTGCTCTGGGCAGGGTATGATTTCAGCAGGTTTACTGACAGCTGTGTGTAGTTGCTCTGGGCAGGGTGAGATTTCAGCAGGTTTACTGACAGCTGTGTGTGTAGTTGCTCTGGTGAGGGTATGATTTCAGCAGGTTTACTGACAGCTGTGTGTGTGTAGTTGCTCTGGGCAGGGTGGGATTGCAGCAGGTTTACTGACAGCTGTGTGTGTATAGTTGCTCTGGGCAGGGTGTGATTTCAGCAGGTTTACTGACAGCTGTGTGTGTGTAGTTGCTCTAGGCAGGGTGTGATTTCAGCAGGTTTACTGACAGCTGTGTGTGTGTAGTTGCTCTGGGCAGGGTGGGATTGCAGCAGGTTTACTGACAGCTGTGAGTGTGTAGTTGCTCTGGGCAGGGTGGGATTGCAGCAGGTTTACCGACAGCTGTGTGTGTGTAGTTGCTCTGGGCAGAGTGTGATTGCAGCAGGTTTACTGACAGCTGTGTGTAGTTGCTCTGGGCAGGGTGTGATTTCAGCAGGTTTACTGACAGATGTGTGTGTGTTGTTGCTCTGGGCAGGGTGGGATTTCAGCAGGTTTACTGACAGCTGTGTGTGTGTAGTTGCTCTGGCCAGGGTGTGATTTCAGCAGGTTTACTGACAGATGTGTGTGTGTTGTTGCTCTGGGCAGGGTGGGATTTCAGCAGGTTTACTGACAACAGTGTGTGTAGTTGCTCTGGGCAGGGTATGATTGCAGCAGGTTTACTGACAGCTGTGTGTGTGTAGTTGCTCTGGGCAGGGTGTGATTTCAGCAGGTTTACTGACAGCTGTGTGTGTGTAGTTGCTCTGGGCAGGGTATGATTTCAGCAGGTTTACTGACAACAGTGTGTGTAGTTGCTCTGGGCAGGGTGGGATATCAGCAGGTTTACTGACAACAGTGTGTGTAGGTGCTCTGGGCAGGGTGGGATTTCAGCAGGTTTACTGACAGCTGTGTGTGTGTAGTTGCTCTGGGCAGGGTGTGATTTCAGCAGGTGTACTGAGAGCTGTGTGTGTGTAGTTGCTCTGGGCAGGGTGTGATTTTAGCAGGTTTACTGACAGCTGTGTGTGTGTAGTTGCTCTGGGCAGGGTGGGATTTCAGCAGGTTTACTGACAACAGTGTGTGTAGGTGCTCTGGGCAGGGTGTGATTTCAGCAGGTTTACTGACAGCTGTGTGTGTGTAGTTGCTCTGGGCAGGGTGTGATTGCAGCAGGTTTACTGACAGCTGTGTGTGTGTAGTTGCTCTGAGCAGGGTGTGATTTCACCCGGCTTACTGATAGTTCTGTGTGTGTAGTTGCTCTGGGCAGGGTGTGATTTCAGCAGGCTTACTGACAGCTGTGTGTGTAGTTGCTCTGGGCAGGGTGTGATTTCAGCAGGTTTACTGACAGCTGTGTGTGTGTAGTTGCTCTGGGCAGGGTGTGATTTCAGCAGGTTTACTGACAGCTGTGTGTGTGTAGTTGCTCTGGGCAGGGTATGATTTCAGCAGGTTTACTGACAGCTGTGTGTAGTTGCTCTGGGCAGGGTGAGATTTCAGCAGGTTTACTGACAGCTGTGTGTGTAGTTGCTCTGGTGAGGGTATGATTTCAGCAGGTTTACTGACAGCTGTGTGTGTGTAGTTGCTCTGGGCAGGGTGGGATTGCAGCAGGTTTACTGACAGCTGTGTGTGTATAGTTGCTCTGGGCAGGGTGGGATTGCAGCAGGTTTACTGACAGCTGTGTGTGTGTAGTTGCTCTGGGCAGGGTGTGATTGCAGCAGGTTTACCGACAGCTGTGTGTGTGTAGTTGCTCTGGGCAGAGTGTGATTGCAGCAGGTTTACTGACAGCTGTGTGTAGTTGCTCTGGGCAGGGTGTGATTTCAGCAGGTTTACTGACAGATGTGTGTGTGTTGTTGCTCTGGGCAGGGTGGGATTTCAGCAGGTTTACTGACAGCTGTGTGTGTGTAGTTGCTCTGGCCAGGGTGTGATTTCAGCAGGTTTACTGACAGATGTGTGTGTGTTGTTGCTCTGGGCAGGGTGGGATTTCAGCAGGTTTACTGACAACAGTGTGTGTAGTTGCTCTGGGCAGGGTATGATTGCAGCAGGTTTACTGACAGCTGTGTGTGTGTAGTTGCTCTGGGCAGGGTGTGATTTCAGCAGGTTTACTGACAGCTGTGTGTGTGTAGTTGCTCTGGGCAGGGTATGATTTCAGCAGGTTTACTGACAACAGTGTGTGTAGTTGCTCTGGGCAGGGTGGGATATCAGCAGGTTTACTGACAACAGTGTGTGTGTAGTTGCACTGAGCAGGGTGTGATTTCAGCAGGTTTACTGACAGCTGTGTGTAGTTGCTCTGGGCAGAGTGTGATTGCAGCAGGTTTACTGACAGCTGTGTGTGTGTAGTTGCTCTGGGCAGGGTGTGATTGCAGCAGGTTTACTGAGAGCTGTGTGTGTGTAGTTGCTCTGGGCAGGGTGGGATTTCAGCAGGTTTACTGACAACAGTGTGTGTAGGTGCTCTGGGTAGGGTGTGATTTCAGCAGGTTTACTGACAGCTGTGTGTGTGTAGTTGCTCTGGGCAGGGTATGATTTCAGCAGGCTTACTGACAGCTGTGTGTGTGTAGTTGTTCTGGGCAGGGTGTGATTTCAGCAGGTTCACTGACAGCTGTGTGTGTGTAGTTGCTCTGGGCAGGGTATGATTGCAGCAGGTTTACTGACAGCTGTGTGTGTGTAGTTGCTCTGGGCAGGGTGGGATTTCAGCAGGTTTACTGACAACAGTGTGTGTAGGTGCTCTGGGCAGGGTGTGATTTCAGCAGGTTTACTGACAGCTGTGTGTGTGTAGTTGCTCTGGGCAGGGTGGGATATCAGCAGGTTTACTGACAACAGTGTGTGTGTAGGTGTTCTGGGCAGAGTGTGATTGCAGCAGGTTTACTGACAGCTGTGTGTGTGTAGTTGCTCTGGGCAGGGTATGATTTCAGCAGGTTTACTGACAGCTGTGTGTAGTTGCTCTGGGCAGGGTGGGATTTCAGCAGGTTTACTGACAGCTGTGTGTGTGTAGTTGCTCTGGGCAGGGTATGATTGCAGCAGGTTTACTGACAGCTGTGTGTGTGTAGTTGCTCTGAGCAGGGTGTGATTTCAGCAGGTTTACTGACAGCTGTGTGTGTGTAGTTGTTCTGGGCAGGGTGTGATTTCAGCAGGTTTACTGACAGCTGTGTGTGTGTAGTTGCTCTGGGCAGGGTATGATTGCAGCAGGTTTACTGACAGCTGTGTGTGTGTAGTTGCTCTGGGCAGGGTGGGATTTCAGCAGGTTTACTGACAACAGTGTGTGTAGGTGCTCTGGGCAGGGTGTGATTTCAGCAGGTTTACTGACAGCTGTGTGTGTGTAGTTGCTCTGGGCAGGGTGGGATTTCAGCAGGTTTACTGACAACAGTGTGTGTAGGTGCTCTGGGCAGGGTGTGATTTCAGCAGGTTTACTGACAGCTGCGTGTGTGTAGTTGCTCTGGGCAGGGTGGGATTTCAGCAGGTTTACTGACAACAGTGTGTGTAGGTGCTCTGGGCAGGGTGGGATTTCAGCAGGTTTACTGACAGCTGTGTGTGTGTAGTTGCTCTGGGCAGAGTGTGATTGCAGCGGGTTTACTGACAGCTGTGTGTGTAGTTGCTCTGGGCAGGGTGTGATTTCAGCAGGTGTACTGAGAGCTGTGTGTGTGTAGTTGCTCTGGGCAGGGTGTGATTTTAGCAGGTTTACTGACAGCTGTGTGTGTGTAGTTGCTCTGGGCAGGGTGTGATTGCAGCAGGTTTACTGACAGCTGTGTGTGTGTAGTTGCTCTGAGCAGGGTGTGATTTCACCCGGCTTACTGATAGTTCTGTGTGTGTAGTTGCTCTGGGCAGGGTGTGATTTCAGCAGGCTTACTGACAGCTGTGTGTGTAGTTGCTCTGGGCAGGGTGTGATTTCAGCAGGTTTACTGACAGCTGTGTGTGTTTAGTTGCTCTGGGCAGGGTGTGATTTCAGCAGGTTTACTGACAGCTGTGTGTGTGTAGTTGCTCTGGGCAGGGTATGATTTCAGCAGGTTTACTGACAGCTGTGTGTAGTTGCTCTGGGCAGGGTGAGATTTCAGCAGGTTTACTGACAGCTGTGTGTGTGTAGTTGCTCTGGGCAGGGTGGGATTTCAGCAGGTTTACTGACAGCTGTGTGTGTATAGTTGCTCTGGGCAGGGTGTGATTTCAGCAGGTTTACTGACAGCTGTGTGTGTGTAGTTGCTCTGGGCAGGGTGGGATTGCAGCAGGTTTACTGACAGCTGTGTGTGTGTAGTTGCTCTGAGCAGGGTGTGATTTCAGCAGGTTTACTGACAGCTGTGTGTGTGTAGTTGTTCTGGGCAGGGTGTGATTTCAGCAGGTTTACTGATAGCTGTGTGTGTGTAGTTGCTCTGGGCAGGGTATGATTGCAGCAGGTTTACTGACAGCTGTGTGTGTGTAGTTGCTCTGGGCAGGGTGGGATTTCAGCAGGTTTACTGACAACAGTGTGTGTAGGTGCTCTGGGCAGGGTGGGATTTCAGCAGGTTTACTGACAGCTGTGTGTGTGTAGTTGCTCTGGGCAGGGTGGGATATCAGCAGGTTTACTGACAACAGTGTGTGTGTAGGTGTTCTGGGCAGAGTGTGATTGCAGCAGGTTTACTGACAGCTGTGTGTGTAGTTGCTCTGGGCAGGGTGTGATTGCAGCAGGTTTACTGACAACAGTGTGTGTAAGTGCTCTGGGCAGGGTGTGATTACAGCAGGTTTACTGACAGCTGTGTGTGTGTAGTTGCTCTGGGCAAGGTATGATTGCAGCAGGTTTACTGACAGCTGTGTGTGTGTAGTTGCTCTGAGCAGGGTGTGATTTCAGCAGGTTTACTGACAGCTGTGTGTGTGTAGTTGTTCTGGGCAGGGTGTGATTTCAGCAGGTTTACTGACAGCTGTGTGTGTGTAGTTGCTCTGGGCAGGGTATGATTGCAGCAGGTTTACTGACAGCTGTGTGTGTGTAGTTGCTCTGGGCAGGGTGGGATTTCAGCAGGTTTACTGACAACAGTGTGTGTAGGTGCTCTGGGCAGGGTGTGATTTCAGCAGGTTTACTGACAGCTGTGTGTGTGTAGTTGCTCTGGGCAGGGTGAGATTTCAGCAGGTTTACTGACAACAGTGTGTGTAGGTGCTCTGGGCAGGGTGTGATTTCAGCAGGTTTACTGACAGCTGTGTGTGTGTAGTTGCTCTGGGCAGGGTGGGATTTCAGCAGGTTTACTGACAACAGTGTGTGTAGGTGCTCTGGGCAGGGTGGGATTTCAGCAGGTTTACTGACAGCTGTGTGTGTGTAGTTGCTCTGGGCAGAGTGTGATTGCAGCGGGTTTACTGACAGCTGTGTGTGTAGTTGCTCTGGGCCGGGTGTGATTTCAGCAGGTGTACTGAGAGCTGTGTGTGTGTAGTTGCTCTGGGCAGGGTGTGATTTTAGCAGGTTTACTGACAGCTGTGTGTGTGTAGTTGCTCTGGGCAGGGTGTGATTGCAGCAGGTTTACTGACAGCTGTGTGTGTGTAGTTGCTCTGAGCAGGGTGTGATTTCACCCGGCTTACTGATAGTTCTGTGTGTGTAGTTGCTCTGGGCAGGGTGTGATTTCAGCAGGCCTACTGACAGCTGTGTGTGTAGTTGCTCTGGGCAGGGTGTGATTTCAGCAGGTTTACTGACAGCTGTGTGTGTGTAGTTGCTCTGGGCAGGGTGTGATTTCAGCAGGTTTACTGACAGCTGTGTGTGTGTAGTTGCTCTGGGCAGGGTATGATTTCAGCAGGTTTACTGACAGCTGTGTGTAGTTGCTCTGGGCAGGGTGTGATTTCAGCAGGTTTACTGACAGCTGTGTGTGTATAGTTGCTCTGGGCAGGGTGTGATTTCAGCAGGTTTACTGACAGCTGTGTGTGTGTAGTTGCTCTGGGCAGGGTGGGATTGCAGCAGGTTTACTGACAGCTGTGAGTGTGTAGTTGCTCTGGGTAGGGTGTGATTTCAGCAGGTTTACTGACAGATGTGTGTGTGTTGTTGCTCTGGGCAGGGTGGGATTTCAGCAGGTTTACTGACAACAGTGTGTGTAGTTGCTCTGGGCAGAGTGTGATTTCAGAAGGTTTACTGACAGCTGTGTGTGTGTAGTTGCTCTGGGCAGGGTATGATTGCAGCAGGTTTACTGACAGCTGTGTGTGTGTAGTTGCTCTGGGCAGGGTGGGATTTCAGCAGGTTTACTGACAACAGTGTGTGTAGGTGCTCTGGGCAGGGTGTGATTTCAGCAGGTTTACTGACAGCTGTGTGTGTAGTTGCTCTGGGCAGGGTGTGATTTCAGCAGGTTTACTGACAGCTGTGTGTGTGTAGTTGCTCTGGGCAGGGTGTGATTGCAGCAGGTTTACTGAGAGCTGTGTGTGTGTAGTTGCTCTGGGCAGGGTGGGATTTCAGCAGGTTTACTGACAACAGTGTGTGTAGGTGCTCTGGGCAGGGTGTGATTTCAGCAGGTTTACTGACAGCTGTGTGTGTGTAGTTGCTCTGGGCAGGGTGGGATTTCAGCAGGTTTACTGACAACAGTGTGTGTAGGTGTTCTGGGCAGGGTGTGATTGCAGCGGGTTTACTGACATCTGTGTGTGTAGTTGCTCTGGGCAGGGTGTGATTTCTGCAGGTGTACTGAGAGCTGTGTGTGTGTAGTTGCTCTGGGCAGGGTGTGATTTTAGCAGGTTTACTGACAGCTGTGTGTGTGTAGTTGTTCTGGGCAGGGTGTGATTTCAGCAGGTTTACTGACAGCTGTGTGTGTGTAGTTGCTCTGGGCAGGGTATGATTGCAGCAGGTTTACTGACAGCTGTGTGTGTGTAGTTGCTCTGGGCAGGGTGGGATTTCAGCAGGTTTACTGACAACAGTGTGTGTAGGTGCTCTGGGCAGCGTGTGATTTCAGCAGGTTTACTGACAGCTGTGTGTGTGTAGTTGCTCTGGGCAGGGTGGGATTTCAGCAGGTTTACTGACAACAGTGTGTGTAGGTGCTCTGGGCAGGGTGTGATTTCAGCAGGTTTACTGACAGCTGTGTGTGTGTAGTTGCTCTGGGCAGGGTGGGATTTCAGCAGGTTTACTGACAACAGTGTGTGTAGGTGCTCTGGGCAGGGTGGGATTTCAGCAGGTTTACTGACAGCTGTGTGTGTGTAGTTGCTCTGGGCAGAGTGTGATTGCAGCGGGTTTACTGACAGCTGTGTGTGTAGTTGCTCTGGGCAGGGTGTGATTTCAGCAGGTGTACTGAGAGCTGTGTGTGTGTAGTTGCTCTGGGCAGGGTGTGATTTTAGCAGGTTTACTGACAGCTGTGTGTGTGTAGTTGCTCTGGGCAGGGTGTGATTGCAGCAGGTTTACTGACAGCTGTGTGTGTGTAGTTGCTCTGAGCAGGGTGTGATTTCACCCGGCTTACTGATAGTTCTGTGTGTGTAGTTGCTCTGGGCAGGGTGTGATTTCAGCAGGCTTACTGACAGCTGTGTGTGTAGTTGCTCTGGGCAGGGTGTGATTTCAGCAGGTTTACTGACAGCTGTGTGTGTGTAGTTGCTCTGGGCAGGATATGATTTCAGCAGGTTTACTGACAGCTGTGTGTAGTTGCTCTGGGCAGGGTGAGATTTCAGCAGGTTTACTGACAGCTGTGTGTGTATAGTTGCTCTGGGCAGGGTGTGATTTCAGCAGGTTTACTGACAGGTGTGTGTGTATTGTTGCTCTGGGCAGGGTGTGATTTCAGCAGGTTTACTGACAGCTGTGTGTGTGTAGTTGCTCTGGGCAGGGTGGGATTGCAGCAGGTTTACCGACAGCTGTGTGTGTGTAGTTGCTCTGGGCAGGGTGGGATTGCAGCAGGTTTACCGACAGCTGTGTGTGTGTAGTTGCTCTGGGCAGGGTGGGATTGCAGCAGGTTTACTGACAGCTTTGTGTGTGTAGTTGCTCTGGGCAGGGTGGGATTGCAGCAGGTTTACTGACAGCTGTGTGTGTGTAGTTGCTCTGGGCAGGGTATGATTGCAGCAGGTTTACTGACAGCTGTGTGTGTGTAGTTGCTCTGGGCAGGGTATGATTTCAGCAGGTTTACTGACAGCTGTGTGTGTGTAGTTGCTCTGGGCAGGGTATGATTGCAGCAGGTTTACTGACAGCTGTGTGTGTGTAGTTGCTCTGGGCAGGGTGGGATTTCAGCAGGTTTACTGACAACAGTGTGTGTGTAGTTGCTCTGGGCAGGGTGGGATATCAGCAGGTTTACTGACAACAGTGTGTGTAGGTGCTCTGGGCAGGGTGTGATTGCAGCAGGTTTACTGACAGCTGTGTGTGTGTAGTTGCTCTGGGCCGGGTGTGATTGCAGCAGGTTTACTGAGAGCTGTGTGTGTGTAGTTGCTCTGGGCAGGGTGTGATTGCAGCAGGTTTACTGAGAGCTGTGTGTGTGTAGTTGCTCTGGGCAGGGTGGGATTTCAGCAGGTTTACTGACAACAGTGTGTGTAGGTGCTCTGGGCAGGGTGTGATTTCTGCAGGTGTACTGAGAGCTGTGTGTGTGTAGTTGCTCTGGGCAGGGTGGGATTTCAGCAGGCTTACTGACAGCTGTGTGTGTAGTTGCTCTGGGCAGGGTGTGATTTTAGCAGGTTTACTGACAGCTGTGTGTGTGTAGTTGCTCTGGGCAGGGTGGGATTGCAGCGGGTTTACTGACAGCTTTGTGTGTGTAGTTGCTCTGGGCAGGGTGTGATTGCAGCAGGTTTACTGACAGCTGTGTGTGTGTAGTTGCTCTGGGCAGGGTGTGATTTCAGCAGGTTTACTGACAGATGTGTGTGTGTTGTTGCTCTGGGCAGGGTGGGATTTCAGCAGGTTTACTGACAACAGTGTGTGTAGTTGCTCTGGGCAGAGTGTGATTTCAGCAGGTTTACTGACAGCTGTGTGTGTGTAGTTGCTCTGGGCAGGGTATGATTGCAGCAGGTTTACTGACAGCTGTGTGTGTAGGTACTCTGGGCAGGGTGTGATTTCAGCAGGTTTACTGACAGCTGTGTGTGTGTAGTTGCTCTGGGCAGGGTGGGATATCAGCAGGTTTACTGACAACAGTGTGTGTGTAGTTGCTCTGGGCAGAGTGTGATTGCAGCAGGTTTACAGACAGCTGTGTGTGTGTAGTTGCTCTGGGCAGGGTGGGATTTCAGCAGGTTTACTGACAACAGTGTGTGTAGGTGCTCTGGGCAGGGTGTGATTTCAGCAGGTTTACTGACAGCTGTGTGTGTGTAGTTGCTCTGGGCAGGGTGGGATTTCAGCAGGTTTACTGACAACAGTGTGTGTAGTTGCTCTGGGCAGGGTGTGATTGCAGCGGGTTTACTGACAGCTGTGTGTGTAGTTGCTCTGGGCAGGGTGTGATTTCAGCAGGTGAACTGAGAGCTGTGTGTGTAGTTGCTCTGGGCAGGGTGTGATTTTAGCAGGTTTACTGACAGCTGTGTGTGTGTAGTTGCTCTGGGCAGGGTGTGATTGCAGCAGGTTTACTGACAGCTGTGTGTGTGTAGTTGCTCTGAGCAGGGTGGGATTTCACCCGGCTTACTGATAGTTCTGTGTGTGTAGTTGCTCTGGGCAGGGTGTGATTTCAGCAGGCTTACTGACAGCTGTGTGTGTAGTTGCTCTGGGCAGGGTGTGATTTCAGCAGGTTTACTGACAGCTGTGTGTGTGTAGTTGCTCTGGGCAGGGTGTGATTTCAGCAGGTTTACTGACAACAGTGTGTGTAGTTGCTCTGGGCAGAGTGTGATTTCAGCAGGTTAACTGAGCTGTGTGTGTAGTTCCTCTGGGCAGTGTGTGATTTCAGCAGGTTAACTGACAGCTGTGTGTGTGTAGTTGCTCTGGGCAGGGTATGATTGCAGCAGGTTTACTGACAGCTGTGTGTAGTTGCTCTGGGCAGGGTGTGATTGCAGCAGGTTTACTGACAGCTGTGTGTGTGTAGTTGCTCTGGGCAGGGTGGGATTTCAGCAGGTTTACTGACAGCTGTGTGTGTGTAGTTGCTCTAGGCAGGGTGTGATTTCAGCAGGCTTACTGACAGCTGTGTGTGTGTAGTTGCTCTGGGCAGGGTGTGATTTCAGCAGGTTTACTGACAGCTGTGTGTGTAGTTGCTCTGGGCAGGGTGTGATTTCAGCAGGTTTACTGACAGCTGTGTGTGTAGTTGCTCTGGGCAGGGTAGGATTTCAGCAGGTTTACTGACAGCTGTGTGTGTAGTTGCTCTGGGCAGGGTGTGATTTCAGCAGGTTTACAGACAACGGTGTGTGTAGTTACTCTGGGCAGAGTGTGATTTCAGCAGGTTTACTGACAGCTGTGTGTGTAGTTGCTCTGGGCAGGGTGTGATTTCAGCAGGTTTACAGACAACAGTGTGTGTAGTTGCTCTGGGCAGAGTGTGATTTCAGCAGGTGTACTGACAGCTGTGTGTGTGTAGTTGCTCTGGGCAGGTGTGATTTCACCCGGCTTACTGACAGCTGTGTGTGTGTAGTTGCACTGGGCAATGTGTGATTTCAGCAGGTTTACTGACAACAGTGTGTGTAGTTGCTCTGGGCAGGGTGGGATTGCAGCAGGTTTACTGACAGCTGTGTGTGTGTAGTTGCTCTGGGCAGGGTGTTATTTCAGCAGGTTTACTGATAGTTCTGTGTGTGTAGTTGCTCTGGGCAGGGTGTGATTTAACCCGGCTTACTGACAGCTGTGTGTGTGTAGTTGCTCTGGGCAGGGTATGATTTCAGCAGGTTTACTGACAGCTGTGTGTGTAGTTGCTCTAGGCAGGGTGTGATTTCAGCAGGCTTACTGACAGCTGTGTGTGTGTAGTTGCTCTGGGCAGGGTGTGATTTCAGCAGGTTTACTGACAGCTGTGTGTGTAGTTGCTCTGTGCAGGGTGTTATTTCAGCAGGTTTACTGACAGCTGTGTGTGTGTAGTTGCTCTGGACAGGGTGGGATTTCAGCAGGTTTACTGACAGCTTTGTGTGTAGTTGCTCTGGGCAGGGTGTGATTTCAGCAGATTTACTGACAGCTTTGTGTAGTTGCTCTGGGCAGGGTGTGATTTCAGCAGGTTTACTGACAGCTTTGTGTAGTTGCTTGGGCAGGTGTGATTTCAGCAGGTTTACTGACAGCTTTGTGTGTAGTTGCTCTGGGCAGGGTGTGATTTCAGCAGGTTTACTGACAGCTTTGTGTGTAGTTGCTTGGGCAGGGTGTGAGTTACTGACGGCTGTGGTTTACTGACCACTGAGTGTGTGTCGTTGCTCTGGGCAGAGTGTGATTTCAGCAGGTGTACTGACAGTTGTGTGTAATGTCACGTTCTGTTATCTTGTCTTGCAATAATTCTACAGAACTGGTGGTGACTTAACCAGAATGATGATTTATTGATGTACACGTGGTAAGGTAACAAACAGAATGCTATCCAGACCATGTTACCATAGAGTTACGTTTGATTCTCCTGGAATTACCTTGATGTGCGACTGTCCTTGTGTACGCCTTACAACCTTCTGCCAGTAGCCGGATATCACATAACTGATGCCTGATGCCACCTGCTGGTGGGAGGTCGCACTGCTGAGTGCATGTAGTATTATTCACAGGCATATCACCACGTCCACCTTCCTTTGGAGATGTTGATCTTTATAGACAAACATGATTCATATCTTTATTTTACACATTTGGTTTATGAATCCATAGACCTGATATGCCTGCTAGGTGTATGTCCATTGTGCACAACTAAATTGTGCCTCCCTCACAGGATCGTTTGGACTGTTGCCAACCTTTTTGAAGATTGGTTTGCGTGCCTTTCTCTTGCTTCGTATCCTTTTGACACAATGCTTTTTGAAGGCATTTACTGCTTTTGAAGGCTTTTGAATGTCATTGTTGGCCACACATGCGTCACCAGCTTTTTCTCTTTGCGCTTTTTTATGCTACGCTCTTTGCTGCTGCTGCATCGCTGGATGTTCTCTGTCGCTGGCTTGCCGGTTACAACCTCGACATCCTCTCTCCTGCTTTCATCAGTGAGATGTACTATCTCTCCTACTCTCCTCCTCTTCCTCTTTTTTGCTTTGATGATCCTTTGGCGAGTGCTTCTCTTTTTGCGTTTGGGTTTGGCAGCCCCTGCCTTGCTACTGATCTGCACCATGTGCAGATAAGTGTGCGGATCCTCAGTTGGGACTTTCGTGCCAATATGCTTCCGAGGGACCGTGTAAGCACAACCAAGTCTGTGCACCCAACTGGTGGTTGAAGATTCTCTCTCTCTGGTGCCTGGGTGAAAGCCACATCTATACCATCAGGTGCTGACCCTTCCTGGTTTGTTGGACCATCTCTTGCTGGCATCGCTGGATATTCTGATACAAATGTTCTCTGACCCTGACGATCCAGGCGATGGGTCATCCTGGTCTTGCACTAATACATACCTGTGATCTGTCGAGCTACATAGCTATATAGTCATCAGCTCCTCTAAGTCATACCCCAGAGGAATAGCCTCGAGCATCAGGGAGCCAACTACCGGAACCATTTTAGAGGCGTGATACCATTCACCATGAGCCTCTGGAGCCAGTTTCTCCAAGATTGGTACAATGTCATCTGTTATTAGTTTATTCGCGTCCTGTTCCTACGAGGTGGCAGCTGCTGAAATCCCACTTTTCATTTTGGAGTGCGCCATTTCAGAGCTCTTGCACTTCTCAGTATCCTGCGCAGTAATCCGGCGCAGTCTGGGCATTCCTTGTGACCATCTCATCATTCCTATACAGTGAACGGTAGAACCCTCAAGAGTATTGAAAGTCAGAGAGATCTAGGTGTACAGGTCCACAGGTCACTGAAAGGGGCAACACAGGTGGAGAAGGTAGTCAAGAAGACATACGGTATGCTTGCCTTCATTGGCCGGTGCATTGAGTATAAGAATTGGCAAGTCATGTTGCAGCTGTATAGAACCTTAGTTAGGCCACACTTGGAGTATAGTGTTCAATTCTGGTCGCCACACTACCAGAAGGATGTGGAGGCTTTAGAGAGGGTACAGAAGAGATTTACCAGGATGTTGCCTGGTAAGGAGGGCATTAGCTATAAGGAGCGGTTGAATAAACTCGGTTTGTTCTCACTGGAACGACGGAGGTTGAGGGGCGACCTGATAGAGATCTACAAAATTATGAGGGGCATAGACAGAGTGGATAGTCAGATGCTTTTCCCCAGGGTAGAGGCGTCAATTACTCGGGGGCATAGGTTTAAGGTGTGAGGAGCAAGGTTTCGAGGAGATGTACAAGGCAAGTTTTTTACACAGAGGGTAGCGGGTGCCTGGAACCTGCTGCAGGAAGAGGTGGTGGAAGCAGGGGCGATAGTGACATTTAAGGGGCATCTTGACAAATACATGAATAGGATGGGAATAGAGGGATATGGACCCAGGAAGTGTAGAAGAGTTTAGTTTAGACGGGCAGCATGGTCGGCACGGGCTTGGAGGGCCGAAAGGCCTGTTCCTGTGCTGTACTTTTCTTTGTTCTTTGTTCCCGCCAAACCACCGACAGCGCTGCACAGGCTCCCTCACTGAGTGTGCCATCTCTCCGCGAAATAGCCTTACTAGCGTTTCAGATTCGTCCAGCTCCGACTCATCCTCCAGACGTTTGCTTACTTCATAGTCTGCATAGTGTATAGGATTCATCAAGGTACTCATTTTTGGAGTTAATATCTTCGTACTCATCAATGTCTTCGTACTCGTCATCATCATCTTTAGTGAAGTATATCACTAACACTGCTCGTGGAATTATGTGTTCATGCATGAATTGACCTATTTTTAAATCAGCTTGCTGCAGAGTTTCCATCTCACACTCCATGCTCCGAAACCTCAGGGGGAGTGAAGAAGTTGAAAAAAGAGTCATTCAGTACAGTTTTCGTGACAGCTTTTATGAGTAGGTCGGCCCTCATGCGATTGCTTCAGTCTAGTAGTTTTCATTGTGACATTTTTTCCTTTCTTCCAGTCGATGTGGTTGCACCCCATAATTGTAAACATGAGGATGCCAGCCCCATTAGGCCGTGATCTGGTTGATCTTCCTCCACTTTCACTATCGCACGCATCTCATCGGATAAATTCGCCTCTATATCTGGTTGCGAATTGCTGTAACTTTTTGTTAGCTTGCTGACTCGGACGTACAGCCACTCCACCAGGTTCAGGGTCTCACACGCATCTGCCGCTAGGATCGACTCACATTTTGTGTCTACAATGGAGAATTTAACGACGTGTCACCTGTTGTGTACCCATGCTTCGAGGCCACATTCCCCACAACGTCTCAAACTCGCAGGCCGTGCAGATCACCCAAACTGAGGTTTGCCTTCGCTCCCGTGTCAAGTTTGCATTTTATCAGTGTGTCGTTTAGCATCACTGGGATGGTCCATCTGTTTTTGACGGTGTCAGCTGGATCAGTAGCACAGTGGGCAGCACTGTTGCATCACAACTCCAGGGTCCCAGATTCAATTCCCGGCTTGGGCCTCTGTCCATGCGGAGTCTGCACATTCTCTCCGTGTCTGCGTGGGTCTCCTCCGGGTGCTCCGGTTTCCTCCCAAGTCCTGAAAGGCTCGCTGTTAGGTCATTTGGACACTCTGAATTCTCCCTCCGTGTACCCAAACAGGTGCCAGAATGTGGCAACTAGGGGCTTTTCACAGTAACTTCATTGCAGTGTTAATGTAAGCCTAGTTGTGACAATGAAGATTATTATTATTATTAGAACTGTCATTCCAACTGGTCATCAAAATTTCTTCCTCTTTTGTCTTTGGACTCATCTTGTCCTTGGTTGAGATTAAATCCACGAAACATAATTTATCAAGGGTCATCTCATTAATTGCATCGACCGACTCCATCTGGTCCACTGCAAGACGTGAAAAATACTGGCCGGGATTCTCCAATCCCACGGCCAAGTTCTGACGCCGGCGCAAGCGACTCCGGTATCAACTGGCCTCAAGTGGCAGGTATTCACCCCTTCCTAGGGGGCTAGTAGGGCGCTGGAGTGGTCTCCGCTGCTCCGGTGTCCGAAAACTAGTGCACCACGGCCGGCACTAGTCCGTACATGCGCGCCACAGCCGGCGCGAGTCCGTGCCTGCGCGTGAGTTCCCGTCTCCACGCCAGCCCCCGGGCAATATGGCAGAGCCCTACAGGGGCCCAGCACGGAGGAACATATGACCCCCCACGCAATTAGCCCACCCGCCGATTGGTAGGCCCCAATCATGGGCCAGGCCACCGTGGAGGACCCCCCAGGTCGGATCCCCCCCCCACCAGAACCACCCCCGCAGTCAGAACTCCAAGGTCCTGCTGTGTGGGACCATACGTAACCCATGCCGGCCGAACTCGACTGAACTCGGTGTGCACTCGGCCCGTCGAGGCCTGTAAAATCGCCGGGGTGGGGGGGGGCGCTTTCAACCGCCCCCGACCGACGCAGCGGGCCGGCGTCGGGGTGGCGTGGCGCGATTCACGCATCTCCCCGCCGATTCTCCGACTTGGCGCGGGGTTGGAGAATCCCGGCCACTGTTTTGCAAAATGACCAACATGGCCACACCTGGAACATAGTTTTCCAAAGGCTGGACATTGCCGCGGGCCAAAATCATGGCCGGCGTCGGACGGACAATCCATTTCCCCGCATGGAATCAGGCCTGGCGCCAGTTCCCTGATTCTGCGGGCCCCGAAAAGCGGCGTACTCAGAGAGTACACCGCGCCGAATATCCCCTCCCTGCGGCCATTGATGGATGCATGCCCCACCATTCTCCTCCCCTGACGAGCCGAAATCCCGATGGCGTGGATCTAAGATGGTCCTGCCGGTCAGGATACTAGCGTGGCGGCTACGGATTCAGCCTGCGGCCGCCCTGGTCGGGGTGGGCCGATCAGAGGGCATGGGGGGGACTTATATGGGACCGAGCAATTTTTGGGCGGGCGTCCGAGTCGACCGTGTGGCTGATAGGTGGCACTATGTTTAAGGTCCAGCTCCGCAGTCTGAGTCCGACATGGAGCACAGTGCGGCCACTGGAGGCCACCGGCGTGCACTTGCGCTGCCTCTGACCCAGATGTGCAGGGGCCCGAATCTGCAGCAAAAGCTGCTCGATTTACTCTGGTTCCCTGCTAGCCCCACGTCAATCTTTCTGGTGCGAAAGTCCACAGTTTTTGCGACGGCGTGGGGGACATAGTCCCAAAACCAGAGAATCCAGCCCCACGTTTCTTATTGACTTGCGTCACAGTGCTCTCAAAATGGCTGCCCACACTGAGAACAGGTTTCTTTTTGACCTGTGTCACAGTGCTGATGGTGCTGGCATCTTCTTCTGTGTTTGCACCAAAATGTTTCTGAGTGAGTTTGCTATTTTGCTGTGCGGCCCGCTCACTTGCATAACACATCTTAAATGGCTTTCTGATCGAAGTCCTTCTTTCTGGATACGCGTACTAAATGTGTCGCGTTCACATGTTTCATTTTTTTTCAGAGAGCCGTACTGATCAAAATGCTTTATCACCTCATCCTAGCTCTTGCTCCCCTCTTCGCTGTCACAGATGAAGGCATGTTATAGTTCTGTTGCTTGAGGATCTGCTGCCATGAACAACAACGCAATAAGCCTCTCGTCAAGCTGTGCCTGCAGGCCAAGGGCTACAATATAGAATGTGAATTGCTGCCAATTCTTCCTACGTTACCTGAGAATTGAAGCTGGTGGGGTCCCTTTAAACATTCCATCTCTACCTTCATCATCATTCACTGCGTTGAGTTGCCAATGGTACCTGTTCATCAGGTTGGTTCTTCTGCCGATTTAATTTTGCCTTTTCTGATGTGACTCTCAAATCGTCAGAACACCTGGTACCATGTCGTGGTCTGTTTTCTTGCAATGATTCTACAGAGCTGCTGGTTACTTAAGACATAGTTCAGTGCGCAACACATTTCTCCATCTCCACTTTTTCCCACCTACACTAAACACAAAATTGCCTAACTCCCCCACCCCCACCCCCCTCTCCCCCCCCCCCCCCCCCCCTCCCCCATTATCGAATCTGCTGACAGTTTAGTTTTTTCCAAAGAAGTTGATAAACGGCTGCCAGCTTCGGACAAACCCTAACGTGGATCCTCTCAGGGCGAACTTAATTTTCTCAAGTCTGAGAAGCCCAGCCATGTCACTGACCCATACCCGTGATTTGGGGGCTTCGAGTCCCTCCACGCTAATAAGATCCGTCTCCAGCTACCAAGGAGGCAAAGGCCAAAACGTCAGCCTGTCTTGTCCCCTGGACTCCCTGATCTTCAGACACTCTGAAAATTGCCACCTCTGGACTTGGCGTCACCCTTGTTTTTTGAACCATGGACATGAGATCTGGAAATCCCTGCCAGTATCCCCTAGGTTTTGGTCATGCCCAAAACATATGGATATGGTGTGCTGGACCTCCCATACACCTCACACACTTGTCTTCTATCCCAAAAAACTTGCGCATCCGTGCTACTGTCATGTGTGCCTGGTGAACCACCTTGAATTGGATCAGGATGAGCCTGGCACATGATGAGGACGTGTTGACTCTGCTCAGAGCATCCTCCCACAGACCTGCCTCTGTCTCCCCTTCCCGTTTACGCTTCAGCTCACCGATCTGAGTTTCCTTCCACTCCATGAGTTCTCTATAGATATCCGAAAACTTCCCCTCCCCACCCCCATTTTAGAAACTACCTTGTCCTGGATCTCCTGTGGCGGTAGAAGCGGAAAGGTCGCAACCTCCTTCACAAAATCCATTATCTGCAGATATCGAAACCAAATCCCTCCCAGCAATTCAAACTCCTCCTCCAAATCCTAAAAAAATGGAAAGCTCCCATCAATAAATAGATCCCCCAGCCTCTCAATCCCTGCTCTCTGCCAGCCCCGAAACCCCCCCCATCCAGTCTCCCTGGGACAAACTGGTGATTACCACAAATTGGCATCCACACCGATGCTCCCTCCACTCCCATATGCTTCCGCCATTGCCCCCAGATTCTCAGGGCCGCCATCACCACCGGGCTTATAGACTACCAGGCCGGTGAGAACGGCAGAGGAGCCGTTACCAATGCCCCCAAACTTGTGTCCTTGCATGATGCCGCCTCGCACCCACAAACACCGCCCCCCCCACCCCCCCCCCCCCCACTCCGCTCCAGCAGCACTTTCTTCACTCGCGGGGTTTCCAGAATGATGATTTATTGATGTACACATGGTAAGGTAATGATCAGAATGCTACACCAGTACTCTAGAAATAGTTTCACCAATGCACTGTATTGAAAAGAATTTGATTTATTGTCATGTGTACCAAGGTACAGTAAAAAGTATTGTTCTGGGTATAGTCCAGACAGATCGTTCCATACATGAAAAACATAGGACATACATAAATATACAATGTAAACACATAGACACAGGCATCAGGTGAAACCTACGGAGTGTAGTACTACTCAGGATGGACGATGTGTGAAGAGGTCAGTCCATAAGAGGGTCATTCAGGAGCCTGGTAACAGCAGGAAAGAAGCTTTATTAATGTCACAAGTAGGCTTACATCAACACTGCAATGAAGTTACTGCAAAAATCCCCTGGTTGCCACACTAGGGCGCCTGTTCGGGTACACTGAGGGAGAATTTAGAATGTCCAAATCACCTAACAACATGTCTTTTGAGACGTGTGGGAGGAAACCAAAGCCCCCAGAGCGAGCCCTCGCAGACACAGAGAGAACGTGCAGACTCTGCACAGACAGTGACCCAAACCAGGAATCGAACTCGAGGCCCTGGTGCTGTGAAACAACAGTGCTAACCACTGTGCTACCGTGCCACCCATCTTGAACCTGTTAGCGTGTGCCCTCAGACCTTTGTATTTCCTGCCCGATGGAAGAGAGTGGAAGAGAGAATAACCCGGGTGGGAGGTCTCTTTGATTATGCTGCCCGCTTTCCCAAGGCAGCAGGAGGTGCAGACAGAGTGAATAGATGGGAGGCGGGTTCGCATGTTGGACTGTGATGTCGGCTTTCTGTAGTTTCTTACGATCTTGTGCTGAGCCGTTGCCTTACCAGGCTGTGATGCAGCCAGATAGGATGTTTTCTATGGTGCATCTGTAAAAATTGGTAAGAACATGCCAAATTTCCTTAGTTTCCTGAGAAAATATAGGCGCTGTTGTGCTTTCTTGGTCGTAGCGTCGACGTGGGTGGACCAGGACAGATTGTTGGTGATGTGCACACCTAGGAAATTGAAGCTGTCAACCATCTCCAGCTCGGCACCATTGATATAGACAGGGGTGTGTACGATACTTTGCTTCCTGAAGTCAATGACCAGCTCCTTCGTTTTGCTGATGTTGAGGGAGAGATTGTTGTCGTACAGTTGTGGCAAGACTTCCCTACTTTTATATTCCATTTGCCTTTATAATTGTTTCCGTAGCTGCATGCTAACTTTGTGATTCACATACAAGGACATTCAGATCCCTCTGTACTGCAACATTCTGCAGTCTCACTCCATTTAAATAATACTCCGCTTTTCCACTCCACTCTGCTTTTGAACCTCTCATTTTCATACACTATACTCCATCTGTTACTTATTTGTCCATACTCTTAATCTATCTATATCCCTTTATATATTCTTTGTATCCTCCTCACAACTCACTTTCTTACCTATCTTTGTTTCATCAGAAAGTTTGGCTGCAATGCAATCAATCCCTTCATCCAAATCATTAATATAGATTGTGAATAATTGAGGCTTTCCATTTGTTACAGGTCACCAAATTGAAAATGACAAATGCATGCTTACTCTCTGTTCCCTGTTAATTAGCCAATCCCCTACCCCCCCAAGTATCATGAGCTATTATCGTATCCAGTGACACTTAATACGACACCTTACAGAATGCCTTTTGGAAATCCAAATACATTAAATCTACTGGTTCGCTTTTATCTACCCAGCTTGTCACATCCTTAAAGAACTCTAATAAACTTTTCAAACATGATTTCCCTTTCAAAAAACATTTTGACTCTGCCTGATTGTATTATGGCCTGCTACTGCCTACTTACTGTTGGCTTTGAGCATTTCTCCAGTGACAGCTGAGATACTAACTCGCCCTTAGTTTCCTGGCCCCCTTCTTTGTTTTGTAGTGGTGTTAATTTACAGTTTTTCAATCTGCTGGGATATTTTCAGGACCTAACTAATGTTGAAAGATTATAACCCAGGCATCCACCATCTCTGTAGCCACTTAGTTTAATGTCCTAGGATGCAGGCCATCTTGCCCTGGGGACTTGTCACCCTTTAGATTTCCCAATACTTTTTTTTTGTGGGTGATCATGATTGTTTTAGGTTCCATCAAGAGAGAGAGAGAGAGTGAGAGTGAGAGAGAGAGACAGTTGTGAGACAGCAGTGAGGAGGACAGCAGTAAGGGAGACAGTAGTGAGGGAGACAGCAGTGAGGGAGACAGTAGTGAGGGAGACAGCAGCGAGGGAGACAACAGTGAGGGAGACAGCAGTGAGGGAGACAACAGTGAGGGAGACAGCAGTATGGGAGACAGCAGTGAGGGAGACATCAGTGAGGGAGACAGCAGTGAGGGAGACAGCAGTGAGGGAGACAGCAGTGAGGGAGACAGCAGTGAGGGAGGCAGCAGTGAGTGAGACAGCAGTGAGGGAGACAGCAGTGAGGGAGACAGCAGCGAGGGAGACAGCAGTGAGGGAGACAGCAGTGAGGGAGACATCAGTGAGGGAGACAGCAGTGAGGGAGACAGCAGCGAGGGAGACAGCAGTGAGGGAGACAGCAGCGAGGGAGACAGTAGTGAGGGAGACAGCAGTAAGGGAGACAGTAGTGAGGGAGACAGCAGTGAGGGAGACAGCAGTGAGGGAGACAGCAGTGAGGGAGACAGTAGTGAGGGAGACAGTAGTGAGGGAGACAGCAGTGAGGGAGACAGCAGTGAGTGAGACAGCAGTGTGGGAGGCAGCAGTAAGGGAGACAGCAGTGAGTGAGACAGCAGTGAGGGAGACAGCAGTAAGGGAGACAGCAGTGAGGGAGACAGCAGTGAGGGAGACAGCAGCGAGGGAGACAGCAGCGAGGGAGACAGCAGTGAGGGAGACAGCAGTGAGGGAGACAGTAGTGAGGGAGACAGCAGTGAGGGAGACAGTAGTGAGGGAGGCAGCAGTGATGGAGACAGCAGTGAGGGAGACAGCAGTGAGGGAGACAGCAGTGAGGGAGACAGCAGTGAGGGAGACAGCAGTGAGGGAGACAGCAGGGAGGGAGACAGCAGTAAGGGAGACAACAGTGAGGGAGACAGCAGTGAGGGAGACAGCAGTGAGGGAGACTGTAGTGAGGGAGACAGCAGTGTGGGAGACAGCAGGGAGGGAGACAGCAGTGAGGGGGACTGCAGGGAGGGAGACTGTAGTAATGCAGCACTACAAACAGCAGCTCTACAGACTTCAGTGCAAGAGATATTGCAGAGCTACAGGCGGCAGTGCTAGAGATACAGCAATGCTACAGACAGCAGTGCTAGAGATACAGCAATGCTACAGGCAGCAGTGCTGGAGACAACAGTGCTACAGGCAGCAGTGCTGGAGACAACAGTGCTAGAGGCAGCAGTGCTGGAGACAACAGTGCTAGAGGCAGCAGTGCTGGAGACAACAGTGCTAGAGGTACAGCAGTGCTACAGGCAGCAGTGCTAGAGGTACAACAGCGCTACAGGCAGCAGTGCTAGAGATACAGCAATGCTACAGACAGCAGTGCTAGAGGTACATCAGTGCTACAGGCAGCAGTGCTACAGGCAGCAGTGCTAGAGGTACAGCAGTGCTACAGGCAGCAGTGCTAGAGATACAGCAATGCTACAGACAGCAGTGCTAGAGGTACATCAGTGCTACAGGCAGCAGTGCTAGAGGTACAGCAGTGCTACAGGCAGCAGTGCTAGAGGTACAGCAGTGCTACAGGCAGCAGTGCTACAGGCAGCAGTGCTAGAGGTACAGCAGTGCTACAGGCAGCAGTGCTATAGGTACAGCAGTGCTACAGGCGGCAGTGCTAGAGGTACAGCAGTGCTACTGGCAGCAGTGCTCGTGATACAGCAGTGCTACAGGCGGCAGTACTAGTGATACAGCAGTGCTATAGACAGCAGTGCTAGAGATACAGCAGTGCTGGAGATATTGCAATGCTACAGGCAGCAGTACGAGAGATACAGCAGTGCTGAATATATTGCAATCCTACAGGCAGCAGTGCTAGAGATACAGCAATGCTACAGACAGCAGTGCTAGAGGTACAGCAGTGCTACAGGCAGCAGTGCTAGAGATACAGCAGTGCTACAGGCGGCAGTACTAGTGATACAGCAGTGCTGGAGATATTGCAATGCTACAGACAGCAGTGCTACAGACAGCAGTGCTGGAGATATTGCAATGCTACAGGCAGCAGTACTAGAGATACAGCTGCGCTACAGACAGCAGTGGTAGACACTGTAGTCTAACAGCAGAGGGACAGGAGTCATACTGCAGTGTTAAGACAACATTGTTAGATACCACAATTCGACTACAGAGCTCAAAGAGTCAGTAGTGCTAGATGCAGCATTGCTAAAGACAGCAGTACAAGAGACAGTAGTGCCAGAGACAGGAGTCACAGTACAGTGTTAGAGACAGCGGAGCTGGAGTAGAAGTCAGAGAATAATGCTCGAGACAACAATGTTAGAGACAGCGGCACTAGAAACAGCGACATTGGACTGCAATGGAAGAGACAGTAATGTTGGAGTTAGCAGTCAGACAGGGGGGGGGGGGGGGGGGGTAGAGACGAGTCAAACAGAACTGCAAGAGTTCAGGCAAACTGCAGCATTAAATTCAGTAGCGGTAGAGGCAGCTGTGCAAGAAGCTGTGGTTAGCAGCAGCTGAACCAGCAGTCGGACAAAAGAGCTAGAGAATTCAGTCCCATAGCAGCGTTCGAGACAGTGGCCAGATAGCAGTGATTAATATGTTCATTTTTGGCAAAACAAGGCCTGCTTAACTATGGGGAGGATTGACAATCAGTGGTCCCCGCTGCTGTGGAGACAGTGCACACAATGATAACTGAATGTCTTAATTACATCCCAATCTCTGAGTAACAGAGAACGAGGTGCAGTCCGGGTCCACGGTAAAAGTCAGTCACAGACCATGCTCTATGTGCTGTTGCCTCAGGGCTATCTTCGGACAATCACAGTGATCAATGAGGAGATCCCTTAGGTTCCACACTTTCTTTGAAGGAATTGTTTTCTGGTGTTTTTGTTTTAAAGTATATTTATTGAGATTTTGCATTTTAGAGAATTATGCAACAAAGTTACAAAATAATCCATCCCCATAAGTAGGAAAAAGGAAGACCCTCAGAGCACAATTTGTTTTCAAGAAATGGATATTGTCGATGACATGTTCCTGTTCCATCAGTGTCTCGATTTACCTTTTATCACCCTTATGGTCAGATCTTTCCATGCCTCACCCGTCTGCAACATCCTTACAGACTTCCGAGATCTTTGCATTCCTCCAACTCTGGCTGCTTGAGCAAACCCACTTCCCTCACCCCATCGGTGATAGCCATGTATTCAGCAGTCTACCAACGCAAAGTTCCTCCTGCATGACTTGCCATGGCTGTTTTTGGGACAAAGTTGTGCGCAATTTAGATACTGTGTTTCCTCTGCGTCTTTGTCTGTAAAGCACTTTGGGATATCCATAAAGGTGTTATCTAAATAACATTCCTTTTAATTCTCAGAATTAAATAGTTGCTAGGTAGCACAGAATCTGAGTACTGCTGAAAAAAGAAACTTTGTTGAAGTTTCTCATATTGTCCCCATCAGGACAGATGCAAGGTTGCCGAATTTTAAAAGGTGCAACAACTTATACTGCATGAGAAGAGTGCACGGACTTCCGGTGGCCGAGTACATGAGGTGGCCCTCGTTAGGGTATTGTACTTTTAGCATTTTTCGTCCAGTCTCTGGGATAATTTTATTTACAAACCCACTTGATTAATGGAATAAGTGCCCACATAGGGGAAATGGCCAGAAGGACCAGGGGGAAGAAGCTTGAAAGCAGACGTTCGTCGACTGAAACGGAGGCTTCTTGGGGCTTGTCAGTGGAGAAAATGGTGGAGGCAGCATCTGTGACTCCGGCCACTCCACTAACGGCTGAGATGTTTACCGGCACCTTGGTGCCGTACTTCAAGAAGCAATGGTGGGTTGTGTTGTGGGACCTCCACAAATCGACGAAAGAGGGTCTGGCTCCGATTCGTTTGGCGTTGGAGAAGATCAACGAGACGGTAAAAGCTCATGGTGTTGAAATACAAGGCGTGGAGGCAGAGTGACCAGATTGCCCCTCTGGAAGCAGAGGTGCCTCTGGTGCTGGTGTGAATAAAACACTGAAGGCCAAAGTGAATGATTTGGGGAATCATTTCAGGAAGCATAATATCCGAGTTGTGGGGTCACCAGAGGGGATGGAAGGTCCAACTCCCGCAAAATAGAACATAGAACATAGAACAGTACAGCACAGAACAGGCCCTTCAGCCCTCGATGTTGTGCCGAGCAATGATCACCCTACATAAACCCACGTAATATTTTGTGAAGATGTTTGGGAAGATGATGGGGGAGGATGGACTCATATATCTCCTCCTGTGTCGGATCGAGCCCACTCCGGTAGAAGCCCCATCCCAGCAAACCACGTGCAGTCATTGTGGGGTCCACAGTTTCCAAGGAAAGGACTAGGTCCTGGAATAAGCAAAAGAGCATCGTGACTGTTAACGGGAAGGCCACCTCATCAGGCTTTCTGAAGACGTTGGTGCGGAGCTGGCCACAAAGTGACCGGCTTTTCACAGCACCAAAGCACTGCATAAAAGTCGAGTTCGATTTGGGGTGGTGTATCCGGCGCAGCTCAGAGTGACTTTTAAGAACATAAGAACTAGGAGCAGGAATAGGCCATCTGGCCCCTCGAGCCTGCTCCGCCATTCAATGACATCATGGCTGATCTTTTGTGGACTCAGCTCCACTTTCCGGCCCGAACATCATAACCCTCAATCCCTTTTTTCTTCAAAAAACTATCTACCTTTACCTTAAAAACATTTAATGAAGGAGCCCCAACTGCTTCACTGGGCAAGGAATTCCATAGATTCATAACCCTTTGGGTGAAGAAGTTCCTCCTAAACTCAGTCCTAAATCTACTTCCCCTTATTTTGAGGCTATGCCCCCTCGTTCTGCTTACACCCACCAGTGGAAACAACCTGCCCGCATCTATCCTATCTATTCCCTTCATAATTTTAAATGTTTCTATAAGATCCCCCCTCATCCTTCTAAATTCCAAAGAGTACAGTCCCAGACTACTCAACCTCTCCTCGTAATCCAACCCCTTCAGCTCTGGGATTAACCTCGTGAATCTCCTCTGCACACCCTCCAGTGTCAGTACTTCCTTTCTCAGGTAAGGAGACCAAAACTGAACACATTACTCCAGGTGTGGCCTCACTAACACCTTATACAATTGCAGCATAACCTCCCTAGTCTTAAACTCCATCCCTCTAGCAATGAAGGACTTTTGAGGGTAAAGACTATTTTCTCGATGCACCGGAGAAGGCGGATTCTTTTGTAAAAAAAAGTATGGGTTGATTGAGGTTTTTGGATGTTGGAGGTGGGCATGTGGATGTGGAGAGCTGTTGGGGTTCCATGATTTCTTTGTTCTTGTATGAGTTGTGTTTCGAAAGTTGAATTTGGGTGGGGGGGTTAAGATTATGAGGGGTTTTGTTCTTTGTGCTATGACTTATGGGAAATATATACTCCCTGGTGGAGTCCTGTGTTTAAGGGCGTGGATGGAGGTCAGGGGTTACCTGTAATATAAGGGAGTTGGTTACCTGGAATATAAGGGAGTTGAATCGCCGAGTGAAAAGGTTGAGGATATTTGCTCACCATAAAATTTGAATGCTGATGTAGTGTTTCTGCAGGAGACTCATATGCGGGTCACAGACCAGAGAAGGTTGCGGAAGGGGTAGGTGGGACAAGTTTTCATTCGGGCTTTGATGGTAGAGTCTGGGGTGGGGCAATATTAATCAACAAAAGGGTTCAATTAATTTTCTGCCGCTAAAATCTTGGCAGATGCTAATAGTAGACATGTTAGTGGATCCTTGGCGGGCACCTTGGTGGTCCAGGTTAATGTCCCAAATTAAAATGATACAGGATACACGTTGCTTGTCTCCATTCCTGATTTGGACTCACATCAGCTAATCTTGGCAGGGTGACTTGAACTGTGCTCTGGATCCCTGGACTTCATCAGAGGTGGCAAGAACGTTGTTGGCTTTTCTCGAGCAACTGGTGTGTTGTTGGGGTGGGGGGGGGGGGGGGGGGAGAAAGAGAACAGATCAGAGGCATCTTTTGCACCCGAGGGTCAAATATTTTAATTTTTTCTTCCATGTCCACCAGGACTTTTTTTTGGGACGTAGGTCTCTCCTCCATTTGGTGGAGAGGGCAGGGTATTCGGCAATTGTGATTTCAGACCATGCTCCACATTTTGTGGATTTGATCCTAGACTCTGGTCCCGCCCAATGTTTTCCATGGAGATTGGATACAGCATTGTTAACGGACAAAACAGTTTGCGAAAACGCATGTCCGCCGCCATCGGGGAATATATTAAATTTAATAAGAGTGAGTTTATATCACCTTCTATATTCTGTGAGGCCTTTAAGGTGGTCATTAGGGGGGAGAAAATTTCCTACAAAGTTCACATGGAAAAGACGGTGGGGGTGGAGCGGCAGAGGCTGGTAGACTCCATTCTTGAGGTGGACCATCTGTACTCGCTTGCCCCAGCTCCAGAGTTGCTTCCAAGCAGGAAAAAGCTGCAGATAAGATTTGAATTACTACCAACAGGAAAGGGGGTGAGCCAACTGCGATGTTCGAGGGGATTATTTTATGAACATGGGGAGAAGGTCAGTCGCCTTTTTGCTCATCAGCTGAGCAGCAGGCATCTTCCCGGGAGATTCTGCAGATAAGGGACTCCAATTGCAGCCTGGTTTCTGCCCCGCCTAAGGTCAGTGTCACTTTTTAAACATTTTATCGGGATCTTTATAGACCTGAGCCCCCAGCGAAGAGTTCAGCCATAACGGAGTTTTTGGATGGGTTATCCATCACAGTGGTGGAGAAGGAGAGGCGGGAAGAGTTGGAATCCCCATTGAGCCCTGAGGAAATTCTGAAATGCATTGGATTAATACAGACAGGTAAAGCTCCCGGCCCCAATAGATTCACGATTGAGTTTTATAAGACATTTGCAGGACAACTGATTGCTCCAACGTTAGATATGCTTAATAACCTTGTCCTAGGGTTCATTACCCGTTACATTTGCACAGGCCTCTATTTCCTGGTCCTTAAGAAGGACAAAGACCCTACGGAATGTGGGTCATTTCGACTTATTTCGCTTTTGAATGCGGATGCTAAATAACTCGTAAAAGTGCTGGCACTATGGTTGGAGTCCTGCCTCCCAGAGGTGATGTCGGAAGTCCAGACAGGCTTCGTCAAGGGCCGGCAATTGTTGGCCAATGTACATCGGCTATTAAATATTGTCCTTTCCGCTTCTCCTGTGCCTGAACCAGAGGTGATTGTTTCTCTGGATGCTGAAAAAGCATTTGATAGGGTGGAGTGGGGATATCTCTTAGCGATTCTGAGGTTTGGGCAAAACTTTATATCCTGGATTTGTTTACTGCATAGGGCCCCCACTGCTAGCGTTCGCATGAATGCCTTGAATTCGGGCTATTTTCCACTGACTCGCGGTATGAGGCATGGATGTCCATTGTCTCAGCTACTCTTTGCTTTAACAATAGAATCGCTGGTCATAATGTTAAGATCTTTTAGTAAGTGGAGGGGGATAGGTCAGGGAGGGAGGGAGCATGGGTATCCTTGTACACAGATGATCTGCTTCTTTATATTACGGACCTGGTATGGTTGAGATAATGAAGCTATTTAGGAGCTTTGGCTCCTTCTCGAAGTAACAAGTTTAATTTGGATAAGAGCGAATACGTTCCGGTTAATTCCCCGTGGAGGGGAGTCAATCTTGGGATGTTACCTTTTCACCTTGCCAGATCTAGCTTTCATTAACTGGCCCACGATTGGGCCTCATTTCATAAACTAAACCATGCTAGCCTGGTTAATCTGACTGACAAAAGTGGGATAACCTCCCCCTGTCCTTGGCGGCCAGGGTTTCAGACTATTAAAATGAATGTCCTCCAGAGGTTTTTATTTATTTTTCAGTGTCTCCCCACGTCTCTCCCTAAATCCTGTTTCGTCAGAGCTAATAAATTAGTGTTGTCTTTAATTTCAGTGGGTAAGACTCCAAGGGTACATCGGGATAGACAGTCAGGTGACCTAGCTTTACCCATCTTGCTATTTTATTATTGGGCAGCCAAGATTGAGAAGGTATTGGGGTGGTTCAGTGATCCGAGTTCTTGTCGAGGTTCTAGCCTGGATGCATTAATAACTTCCTCGTTGCCGTTCTCTCCTACTAGATTTCCTTCGAATCCGGTAGTGGTGTCCACCCTGAGAATCTGGACACTGATCAGACAGCATTTAAAATTTAGGTCCATGTCTTTGGTGGCTGCATCTGCAATAATCACCTCTTTTTGCTAATGGATTTGGACTCGACATTTAGGTCATAGGAGGGGAAGTGTATGGAGAGGTTTGGGGGCTTGTTTTTGGAGGGAAGTTTTGCCAGCTTTAAGGAGCTGTCAGAAAAATTTCAACTCCCTCGTTCCAATCTGTTTAGATACTTTCAAATTTGCAATTGTTTGCGTAAGGCCTTTCCCCTGGCACCATTATTCTCCCTGTTGAAGAGAATTTTGTCTTTGGCTCGGTCTGGTGGGGGGAGTATTTTGTGCACTTATAGCTAAATCCGATCAGCAGTCAGCTCCGATGTATGAGGTAAGGTCAAGTCGACATAGTCCCAAATGACCACAGGCTGCTTTCCCCTTTGAGGGGGAGAGATGACTGGTGGTGATTTAACCTGGGGATCAGCACACCTCAGGCGAGTGCAAGGTTGAGAAGGCATGAATAACCTCAGTAGGTACGAGAATTGAACCCATGCTGTTGGCCTTACACTGCATCATGATCCAGCTGTCTAGCCAAGTGAGCTAAACCGGCTCAAGATGAAATGGAAGGGTGAATTGGGGTCAATTAAAATATATTTTTAAAAAGGAGTGCATGATGGTGCATTCCCCATGGCAACACCTCAACCAATCAGCACCCTGTCTGTACTGCAGTATAAATTGTTGTTGGTATTCTTGCATCAGTCCTGATGCGTGCAAGCCAAAAGATTTGATGGCATGTCTCTTTTTTTCCCAACAATACTCAGAAGGAACCAGACCTGAAATGTTAACATGTCTATTCACGCCACAGATGTTGTCTGGCCCGTTGATCTAGGTTTCCAGCATCCTCAGGATTTTGTTTCCAAATTGTTAATGAATTGACTTTTGTTTGGTCTGTGGAAGAAACCACTTTCTATCTTGCATATTAATTACCGTCCATCCCCCACACTACAGAATCCTAATCTACCAGAGTATGGCCACTTTGGGAAGCGTTAGTTCAAACTACATTTCAAGATCAATTATTTCCAGGGATAAATGGTCGTCAAATCCCAAAGTGGCACTTGGTGAGAAAAATGAGAAATGTTCCAGTGCCCAGCACTGACATCCATTACTCTCATGAGCACAATCATTCTTCAAAACACAGTAATTCAGAAAGCTGTGCAACAGGATGAAACACACCAGCGGTTTCCTGATATTACCTTCCAATACCCAGGTGGCGAACGTGCATGGATTGATGGTGGAAATAATGTTTGCCCTGATCACATGCGCACATCGATCATCACCTTGAGGGAAAGGGCACAAGAATCATTGAATCCCTACTGTGCAGAGGAAGGCCGTTCATCCTATTGAGTCTGCACCAAACCTCCAAAAGAGCACCCTATCTAGGCCCTATCCCCCACCTAACCTTTGGACACTAAGGGGTAATTTATCATGGCCAATCCACATAACCTGCACATTGTTGGACTGTGGGAGGAAACCCACCCAGACACGGGGAGAACGCGCAAACTCCACACAGTCACCCAAGGCCGGAATTGAACCCAGGTCCCTGGCGCAGTGAGGCAGCGGTGCTAACCACTGTTCCACCGTGGTTGTTCTCAAGCAACATTCATAGAAGAAGGTACGTTTTATTACTTTAAAAGAGGAAAAGCTGTGTTACTCTAAAGAAACAAAGTGTGGTGTACTCCAGGAGGGAAACTCTGTTAACACTATGGCAGCAAATCTCCCATACTCCTGTACAATTTTTTGTATTTCCCCTTTGGAGAGAACTTCATCTTGCCATTCTGCATGGACAAGCAATCTCATCTCCTAATTGCTTGACTGATAGGAATGCTTTCCATTGCTTGTGTGGTTAAAGATACTGTCCACTGCTGTGCGAAGGCCACATCTATACTGTACTAACCAGCCTCAGCTCTGGTCTCCATGACCATGGGCTAAGATGGTGAAAATCACCTCAGGTCCCTAATTCCCCCTTCTGGAAAATGCATCTATATCCAGGTATTGGAGGTGGGGGGAGGGTCTTGGCTGTGGCACCTCTCGTGGCAATACAGCCAATGCTCTCAGTCTAGATTCACATGTGAAGACGAGCTGCTTAGATGAATTGCCAGAAAATCTTTGGTGCCCCAGCAAGCGTCAGCACCTTCAGGAACGGGAAGGAAATTGGTAGCTTACTGAGGGACCACTGCAGATGTTTCTCTGGTGGGGGGTGGTAATCGTACATGAATTCTGATGAAGTTTGCTTGGTGAACTGAATGGCCTTTTCCCACTCCTGAAATTGTAGAGTTAATTTCACTCTGATTTCACCTAACCCTTCAGCGTATTACCATGCTCACAGGGAGTATGGCTGTAAAGAACATCAGCTTTGGCACTGTATCCATGGTCTGGATTCTCCGATTCTGGAGCTGTGTCCCCACGCCGGCGTGGGAACGGTGGCAATTTTGCGCCAGTTTTTCTGTTTCCGATTCCCCGTTTGGCCGAGGGCTAGCCTGCCGCCAGCGTAGAGCACCCGGCTCTAGCTGCCGATAAGCCCTGGAGAATTGCCAGTCCATGGCCGCGCATGGTCGCGGCGGCGGCCTACAGCAGCCACGCTGTGCTACATGACGCCGGCCGCTCGTGGACCTGGCCCACAAAATAGTCCCCCCCTTCGGCCAGCATACACGCCCCGGACCACCCTCCAGTGTCCCCAGCCCGGAATAATGTCCACCCTGCCTCAGGCAATGTCCTAAGGCTGTCGATACGTGGCATGCACTCCGAGTACGCCGCTTTGTAGTGGCAGCGCATTGTGAAAGCGGCACCGCCCCCGATTTGATCGGGAATTCGGATTCTCCGGCCATTCGCCAAAAGCAATTTTGCCGTCAGCGACCGGTGAATCCAGCCCCATATCTCCCAACAGCATTCTCTTCAAGTGTGGGCTTTCCAGTTCGGAGTGTGGGATCAGCTCCATAATTTCCTCCATCTTGAAAACAAAGTTTATTGGGTAAGTGGACAGAGTCTAATCCAGGGGTGGGCAAACTTTTCCGTGCAAGGGCCACATTCAGAAATTCACAATTTTAAAGGGCCGCATAGTATATTAATTAATAGTCCCGGTTGTAACCAATTAGCGTGCGGCATATACCACAGCGCTTCCCCCGGCGGCATCCTGCCTTTAGCCCTCTTTTTCTCTACTTTTCAAAAATGGCGCTTCACCCGGTTATGATTCTGGGCGCCTCATATAGAACATAGAACAGTACAGCACAGAACAGGCCCTTCGGCCCTCGATGTTGTGCCGAGCAATGATCACCCTACTCAAGTCAACGTATCCACCCTATACCAGTAACCCAACAGCCCCCCCCCCCATTAACCTTATATAAAAAAATAAATAAATAAAAATAAAAAAACATTTTTTAAACATTTTTTTTTATGACTTGGTCTTGGTGGGCCGCATAAAGACCTTTGGCGGGCCGTAGTTTGCCCACCCCTGGTCTAATCTATTCTGTTGAATAAAAAGGACTTGGATGGGATCGTTGTTATTGATATGGGGATTGACATTACATTTGTTACCGATTATTGTTGGGTGTAAATTTGGGAGAAAATGTGAAAAAGGAGAATAAAAAAATATTTTTTTACAAAAGGGACTTGGATTTGTACAGCACCTTTTGCAACCTTAGGTTGTCCCAAGATGCTTTAAAGCTAATGAACTATAAGTGTAGTCACTGATGTAATGTAGAAAATGCAGACAAATGACATTCCCTGTGTCAGAGTTATCGTTTTGGACACATCCTGATTATTTCATTATTGATTTGTTAATCAAAAGATTAGGCATTGCATTGACAGCGTGCATCAGCCCTTCACAGTGGAGTACATAACTAACATGAAAATAGCCAGTGGGCTGCAGTGAGAAGGTGACCCAGACCCTGATCCGTGCATTGGGCACTGTGTAGGAATCTTCAGCCTGTTTGCCAGTCACTAGTTACGATGGAGTGCCAGCTTGGTAGCACTCTCACCTCTGAGGCAGAAGGTTGTGGGTTTAAGCCCCACTCCAAAGGACCTAAGCACATAGTTTAGGCTGACACTCCAGCACACTACCAAGGGAATGCTGCACTGTTGGGAGGGGCTGCCTTTCGAAGAAGACATTAAATCGACGTATTCCCTCTAGGATGGATGTAAAATATCTCATGGCTTTATTTTGAGGAGGAGCGGGGGCATTATCCTGTGTCCTGTACAATATTTATCATTCAACCAAGAGCATCCCGTCATTTACTCAGTTTTTTGTGGGTTTATTGTGCGCTAATTGACTGCTACATTTCCTTCATTACAACAGTGACTAAAATTCATTGGTTGTACAATGCACTGGGATGTCCTGAGGTTGTGAAAGGTGCCATGTCCACTGTGTGTAAAAAAAATCGTCCAAACCTCGCCCACTGTTCTTTTGGTGATGATCTTAAATGTAGTTCTGAATACCTCTCTCAGATCTCCTTACCTCCTCTGTTTAGAGACAAGGGCACCAGTGTCACTAGTCTCTCTACTTAGCTAAAGCTTAGTCCCGGAAAAACCTTAATCCATCTCTTACTGCCGTTGTATCTATTGAAAGCCCGTTCATTGGCCTTTCTGCTTTGGCCGATAGTTGCCATCTGTGATGGTTATGGGCTTGGAAGATTTCAATCTGGTTACGATCCCTTTGCCAGAAGGTCCTGCACCTGTATGGATCAACAGCCTCATGGTTAGCAACTCAGTAAGACGCCGCACTGAAATGGGCCCATTAAGCGGATGTGCATCATCTCAAATTTTAGTGACAAAGTCTGCAAAATTAGTGGCAAGCTAGCATTTCTCAACATGATGAAACATTGTCTGGGGAAGCTAAATCAGAAATTCAGTCACCCCCCCCAACAGAAAGGTAAATGGTCACAACTAACTGGCTCTGATGAAGGGAGCATGATCTGGGTTGTTCCCTTTCAGAAACTGACAAGACTGACATAGAATCATAGCATTTACAGGGCAGAAGGAATCCATTCGGCCCATCGAGTCTGCACCGGCCCTTGGAAAGAGCACCCTACTTAAGGCCACGCCTCCACCCTATTCCCGTAACCCCACCCAACCTTTTTTGGACAGTGAGGGGCAATTTAGCATGGCCAATACACCTAACCTGCACATCAGAAAGTGCAAACTCCGCACAGTCACCCAAGCCGGGAATCGAACCTGGAGCTGTGAAGCAACTGTGCTAACCACTGTGCAACCGTGCTGCCCTAACATGGGTGGCACGGTGGCACAGTCGTTAGCACTTATGTCTCACAGCTCCAGGTTCGATTCCCGGCTTGGGAGACTGTGCGGAGTCTGCACGTTCTCCCCGTGTTTGCCTGGGTTTCCTCCGTGTGCTCCGGTTTCCTCCCACAGTCCAAAGATGTGCAGGTTAGGTGGATTGGCCATGCTAAATTGCCCCTCAGTGTCCAAAAAAGGTTGGGTGGGGTTACTGGGTTAGAGGGATAGGGTGGAGGTGTGGGCTTAAGTTTAAGTAGGGTCCTCTTTCCAAAGGCTGGTGCAGACCCGATGGGTCGAATGGCCTCCTTCTGCACTGTAAATTCTATGATTCTGTGTGTTTGCAGCATATTATGTTACTCACTTAAATTTCTAGCATTCTTAATTTTTTAAATTTTATCTCCTGGGGAGAGCTGTTTCAAAGTCCGAGACCATAAAAGGAATTACACAGCCAGAAAATTGTGGCAGAGATATGACAGAGCGAGTATGAGGAGGTGCCCATATAAAGAAAAAGCTATTAACCAAAAGTCTTATTGTTGTGCTATCAAAGTGTCTGTACCCAGCAAATGGGCAAAACTCAGGGTTTGTTCAATTCATGTCAATTTTATTGAACTGAATTTTTAACTCATTGTCTGTGGGCTCAGGAACAAGGAGAATGGGGTATTTTAAACCCACCACTGTTCCAGCAAGACCAAATCCACCGCATTCTCATCCAGCAACAGTTTTAACCTTCCCGGCACATGGACATGAGGATCCAGCACATGGACATGAGGATCCAGCGCATGGACATGAGGATCCAGCGCATGGACATGAGGATCCAGCACATGGACATGAGGATCCAGCACATGGACATGAGGATCCAGCGCATGGACATGAGGATCCAGCACATGGACAAGAGGATCCAGCACATGGACATGAGGATCCAGCACATGGACATGAGGATCCAGCACATGGACATGAGGATCCAGCACATGGACATGAGGATCCAGCGCATGGACATGAGGATCCAGCACATGGACATGAGGATCCAGCACATGGACATGAGGATCCAGCACATGGACATGAGGATCCAGCACATGGACATGAGGATCCAGCACATGGACATGAGGATCCAGCACATGGACATGAGGATCCAGCACATGGACATGAGGATCCAGCACATGGACATGAGGATCCAGCACATGGACATGAGGATCCAGCACATGGACATGAGGATCCAGCACATGGACATGAGGATCCAGCACATGGACATGAGGATCCAGCACATGGACATGAGGATCCAGCACATGGACATGAGGATCCAGCACATGGACATGAGGATCCAGCACATGTGCATGAGGATCTATTTTGCTATTCAAGCAATCTGACAGTCAGTGCTGCCCAATACAAGTCAAAGCAAACAGCTCAAAAAATAAATGCAAAGACTGCCAGCCAGTGAGGGTGAGAGTTGGAGCCAAACTCCCCGTGAGACAGCTCAGTTAGCTACACAAATGCCCGTGGCTTTGAAAGCGAGACCAATCTTCAAGGCACCTTTGCCCCTGTGACACACTCCTCAAGTGCCAGGTTTGGGAAAGGAGATGGCGATAGTGACCTGGTTTCTGGTGTTGTTGGTACTGTTAAGCTAGCTGTGTGAGGGCAGCATGCAGACCACAGTCTGATTTCTCACTGGCTGCAATGAGATACTGAGCTTCGTTTTCCTATCCGCGCTTCAGACAGACACTCAAGGGCAGGCAGATGGGGGGGGGGGGGGGGGGGGGGGGGTTGCAAAGATGAAGCGATAATACTCTCCAGCCTGTTGCCACTGACAAGCTGAATAGTCCCTCTGAGTAAAGTGCATGAAGCCTTGCGTTGGCTTTCAAACATTTTTCCAAAACAATTTTTAATAAAATAACAGGCTGCTTTATTCAATGGATGCCATTATTTGGTCCAGAGGTGAGAGTGCTCAGATTAAGGGGAGGATGATTTCTATTTGAGTCCTCTTGAACTGTACATCACAGTGTAATAATATAATTGATCCAGTTTCCTCCCCCTCGTGCACCAATCCATTGACACTGAAAAATATGTCACGAGTGGTGTCGTCCTTCATATCTTTGTCCAACTGCTTGATCAACCACAAGAATATGTATCCCATTCCTTACGACAAGGGCCAGCTCCAATCAGCAGCACTCTTCCTGGAAGCTTCCGTGGCCCCAGGGGAGCGCTAGTGACACACAGTCTGCAGAGGCACAGCGTCACCCTCCAATGCAGTGACAACAGCCGGCTTGGACATTCCTGGGCCCCTGTCTGGATGCAGAGGGTGGGAGGAGCGTGAAGGTTTTCATAGTTCTTGTTGGGGGTTCTGTTCAGTTGCCAGCATGCCCATGTACTTGTTGGTGAGGAAGTCACAGACGGAAATGTTACAGATGGCTTGGTGCACGTTGATCACACTCAGCTCTTTGGGTGTTCTGAATGAAACAAAGAAACATAACCTTCACTATTTACAAATGAGGGCTAGGATGATAACAGCATAGAAGGTGGTCATTCAGCCTATCTTGCCTATGCTAGCTCTTTGAAGGAGCTATCCAATTAGTTCCACTCTCCTTTTCCTATAGCCCTGCAATTTTATTTCCCCTTTTCAAATATTTACCCAATTGTCTTTTGAAAGTTTCTATTGCATCTGACTCCCACCAACCTGACAGTCAGTGAATTGCAAATCATGATAGCTCACTGTGTAAAAGAAAATCTCCTCATCCATCTCCTCCCCCCCCCCCGGCTCGTTTGGCAATTGGTTGAATGGAAGATTCTCTATCATTCTTGATTGTCCTGTTGAGTTGCAATCAGTAACCCAATACTCATTAAGAATACTCCCAATATGCCTCTTTTGGAGGGGGAGAATCGCGTGGGGTTGCCAGGGCGGCGTGGAGTGATTCGCCCGGCCCTCCCACGATTCTCCCACCCGGCGTGGGGGTCGGAGAATCGTGCCCCCCCAAATTTACACTGGGTTCCAGGGAGCACACTTTGTAAAATCGAGTCTCGGGCCTTTTGTCACCTCCAGATTCCACTATTCTAACTGCTCTTCTAAACAACCTCCCATCTTCCGGCCTCTCTAAACATCAACTTATCCAAATCTTTGCTTGCATTCCATCATGTACTGAGTCCTGCTCTCCACTCAACCCCTGTCCTTGATATTGGCTGCCACGCCCTGAGCCGATTAGAAGGAGGAATGTAACATACCTGCTGTGGGGAGTGCTCTGGTGTGCAATTCCCAAAGACTCTCGGAGGATGTCACTTACAAACATTTCAGCAGCCTAAAAACAAAGAGATGAAAGCGATCAGAACCATTAGGGTCATAATTATGGAACTCCCCCACCCCCCTACGCCATGGATTGCAGCGGTTCAAGAACCCAGCTCGCCACCACTTTCTCAAGGGCAACTATAAATAAATTGCTGGTCCAAGAATTAATTTTTAAAATTGGATGGGCACTTGATGGAAATAAACTTGCAGGGTTACAGGGAGAGAGCGGAGCATTGGGACGGACAGGATTACACCACGGAAAGCTGGCAGATTCAAGTATGAGTATCATAAATAGCTTGATAGCTCCGACAGTTAGCAGACTGTCCAGTGAGTCTATGTGCTACAATGGGCTACCACCCTCAAGTACCCCTCCAAGCCACACCAAACCATTAAGTACATTAACTCACAGAAGGTTGCAGCCTCTGCACTCTACTCAGTAAGCTTTGTGCACGTGAAGTGGAGACAGCCTGAGTGAGAGCGCCCGAGTGAGGATTGAAATATGGTCATTTGGAGCAGTGTGGTCATTCGGTGCAGAGTGGGAGCAGGTGCTTTTTCCCTTTAGTTTGTTTTATTTCTTTTGGCTTTGTAACTGTTAATGTGCAGGAAGAGATCCAGAGAGAATCCTGGGAAGGTAAAAGTTTAATTTAAAGGGATAAGACATGACAGGAGAGCTGCAAGCCGTGGTTTACTCCTCTTGCTCCATGTGGTAGGCTGGGGACAGTTCCAGTTCCCAGAGTCAGCATGTGTGCAGGAAGTGGCTCCAGTTACAGCTCCCGGAAGCTCGAGTTTCAAAGCTGAAGCGGCGGCTGAAGACACTGTGGAGCATCCGCGAGTCGGAGAGCATCGTGGACAGCACATACTGAGGGGTGGTCACACCGCAGGCTGAGACACCATAGGCAGGAAGGGAATGGGTGACCACCAGACAGAGCAAGAGAGCGAGGCAGGTTGTGCAGGAATCTCCTATAGCCATTCCCCCGCAGAACAGATTTACCATTTTGGATACTCTTGAGGGGAATGGCCTCTCGGGGGAAAACAGCAACAGCCAAACTCCTGGCACCACGGTTGGTTCTGCTGCAGAGGGGAGGGATAATAAGTGTGACAGTGCAATAGTTATAGGGGACTCAATTGTAAGGGGAATAGACAATCGTTTCTGTGGCCACAAACGAGACTCTAGGATGGTATGTTATCTCACTGGTGCTAGGGTCAAGGATGTCTCGAGGCGAGTACAGGATATTTTGGAAGGGGAGGGTGAACAGCCAGTGGTCGTGGTACAGATCGGTACAAACGACATAGGTTTAAAAAAAGGGACAAGGTCCTAAAAGCAGAATACAAGGAGCTGTCTGGCACAAAAGTAAAATTGGTAAGAGGGCTTACAAAGGAAATTATGAATAGTATCCAATCCAAGGAGAAGGACACAGATTGGCCAAGAAAAATAATAGGTCTGAGGATTGGGAGCAGTTTAGGATTCAGCAAAGAAGGACCAAGGGATTGATTAAGAAGAGGAAAATATAGTACGAAAATAAGTTTGCAGGGAACGTAAAGACTGATACCAAGAGTTTCTATAGATATGTGAAGAGAAAGAGATTAGTAAAGACAAATGTAGGCCCCCTACAGACAGAAACAGAAGAATGTATAATAAGGGACAAAGAAATGGCTGAGCAATTGAATACATACTTTGGTTCTGTCTTTACAAAAGAGGACACAAATCAGATACAAGAAATCATAGAATTTGCAGTGCAGAAAAAGGCCATTCGGCCCATCGAGTCTGCACCGGCTCTTGGAAAGAGCACCCTACCCAAGGTCAACACCTCCACCTTATCCCCATAACCCAGTAACCACACCCAACACTAAGGGCAATTTTGGACACTAAGGGCAATTTATCATGGCCAATCCACCTAACCTGCACATCTTTGGACTGTGGGAGGAAACCGGAGCACCCAGAGGAAACCCATGCACACACGGGGAGGATGTGCAGACTCCACACAGTCAGTGACCCAAGCTGGAATCGAACCTGGGGCCCTGGAGCTGTAAAGCAATTGTGCTATCCACAAGGCTACCGTGCAATGTTGGAGAATGAAATGTTTAGTGAGAGGGAAGAACTGAGGGAGGTCAATATTAGTAGAGAAATTGTGCTGGGAAAATTGATGGGATTGATGGCAGAGAAATCCCCAGGGCCTGATAATCTGCATCTCAGAGTGTTTAAGGAGGTGGCTCTGGAAATAGTGGATGCATTGGTGGTCATCTTCCGGGATTCTATAGACGCTGGAACAGACCCTGCAGATTGGAGGGTAGCTAATGTCACTCCAATATTCAAAAAGGGAGGTAGAGAGAAAAGAGGGAATTACAGACCAGTAAGCCTAACATCTGTAGTGGGGAAAATTCTTGAATCCATTATCAAGGACTTTATAGCGGAACATTTAGAAAGCAATGGCAGGATCAGTCAGAGTCAGCATGGATGTATTTGTCATGCTTGACAAATCTGTTGGAATTCTTTGAAGGTGTAACTAGTACAGTTGACAAGGGGGAAGCCAATCGATGTGGTATATTTGGACTTTCAGAAGGCGTTTGACAAAGTCCTGCATAAGATATTATTGTGCAAGATTAAAGCGCATGGGATTGGGGGAAGTGTACTGAGGTGGATAGAAAACTGGTTGGCAGAGGGGAAACAAGAGCAGGAATTAATGGATCCTTTTCAAATTGGAGGTAGTAACTAGTGCAGTGCCACAGGAATCTGTGCTGGGACCCCAGCTATTCACAATATATATTAATAATTTGGATGGAGGAGCAAAATGTAACACCTCAAAGTTTGCGATACCAAATTGAGTGGGAGAGTGAACTGTAACGAGGATGCAGAGATCCTACAGCAAGATCTGGACAGATTGGCCGAGTGGGTAAATCAATGGCAGATGCAGTATAATTTGAATAAGTGTGAGGTTATTCACTTTGGAAGCAAAAACAGGAAGGCAGATTACTACCTAAACGGTTGTAAATTGGGAGAGGGGAGTGTGCAGCAGGACCTGGGTGTCCTTGTGCACCATTCGCTGAAGGTAAGCATGCAGGTGCAGCAGGTGGTAAAGAAGGCTAATGGTATGTTTGCCATCATTGCGAGAGGTTTCGAGTACAGGAGCAGGGATGTGTTGTTGCAATTATATAGGGCCTTGGTGAGGCCACACCGAGAACATTGTGTGCAGTTTTGGTCTCCTTTACTGAGGAAGGATGTTCTTGCTCTCGGGGGAATGCAGCGAAGGTTTACCAGACTGATTCCAGGCACTGACATATGAGGAGAGATTGACTAGGTTAGGATTGTTCTCACTGGAGTTCAGAAGAATGAGGGGGGATCTCATAGAAACTTATAAAATTATTTTTTTAAAAATAAATTTAGAGTACCCAATTATTTTTTTTCCAATTCAGGGGCAATTTAGCATGGCCAATCCACCTACCCTGCACATCTTTGGGTTGTGGGGATGAAACCCATCCAGACACGGGGAGAACGTGTAATCTGCACACTGACAGGGACCCAGGGCCGGGATTCGAACCTGGGTCCTAAGCGCCGTAGGCAGCAGTGCTAATCACTGTGCCACCCCGAGACTTATAAAATTCTAACAGGACTAGACAGGGTAGATGCAGGGAAGATGTGCCTGATGGTGGGTGTGTCCAGAACCAGGGGTCACAGTCTGAGGATTCAGGGTAAACTATTTCAGACAGAGATGAGGGGCGAAATTCTCCGACCCCACGCAGGGTCGGAGAATCGGCCGGCGGCGGCGTTATTCCCGCTCCCGCCAGGTTTTTAATTCTCCGAGCAGCCAAAAACCGGCGTTGTGCAAATCCCGGCGGCAGCCTCTGAAAACAGCTAGCGCCGGCGGGATGTCATTGATTTTTAACAGACAGACATTCTCCGTGCCGGATGGGCCGAATTCCCGCCGACGTGGCCACAGGTCACGTCGGCGAAAAACAGAGTAGCTGTAAAATGGCGTCAACCATTGATGATGGTTGATGCCGTTCAGTGACCTAGGACGAGTGCGGGGGTAGCGACGTTGGAGAGGGGTGGATTGGGGGGGGTTGCGGCGTTGAGGGGAGGGGGGGGGAGGGTACCGGCGTTGACAGAGAGGGGGGGGGGGGTACCGGCGTTGAGAGAGAGAGGGGGGGGACACCGCCGTTTATGGGGGGTGGGGTTGCGGCATTGAGGGGGGGGGGGGGTACCGGCGTTGAGGGAGGGGGGGGGCGGTGTTGGAGGGGGGTAGGGGTGGTGAGGGGGGTAGGGGCGTTGGAGGGGGGTAGGGGGGGGGTTGGGGGTAGGGGGCAGCGGCGTGCAGGGGGGGGGGTGACGGTGCGTTGGCCCCGGGCATCCGTCGCCCCCCCCCTCTGCACGCCGCTGCCCCCTACCCCAACCCCCCCCCACCACCCCTACCCCCCTCCAACGCTCCTACCCCCTCCAACGCACCTACCCCCCTCCCCACCACCCCTACCCCCTCCAACACCAACACCCCTACCCCCCTCCCCACCACCCCTACCCGCCTCCAACACCGCCCCCCACTCTCTCAACGCCGGTACCCCCCCCTCCTCTCCTCTCAATGCCGCAACCCCCCCCTCTCCTCTCCTCTCCTGTCAACTCAACGCCGCAAACCCCCCTCTCCTCTCAACGCCGCAAACCCCCCCCCTCCTCTCCTCTCAACTCAACGCCGCAACCACCACCCTCTCTCCTCTCCTCTCAACGCAGGTACCCCCCCCCTCTCTCCTCTCCTCTCAATGCAGGTACCCCCCCCTCTCTCCTCTCAACTCAACGCCGCAACCCCCCCCATCTCTCCCCTCAACGCAGGTACCCCCCCCCTCCTCTCAACTCAAACGCCGCAACCCCCCATCCCTCTCTCCTCTCAACGCTGCAACCCCCCCCCCCCTCTCCTCTCAATGCCGCAACCCCCCCCCCCCCCCCCCCAAACGCCAGGACACTCTCTCCACCCCAAACGCCGGGACACTCTCTACCCCCCTGCCCCAAAACGCCGGGACACTCTCTCTCCCCCCCCCCCACCAAACGCTGGGACACCCCCCCCCAACGCCAGGACACCCCCCCCAAACGCCGTGTCTCTCCCCCCCCCTCCCCCCAACGCCGGGTCTCTCTCTCCCCCCCCCCCTCAAACGCCGGTCTCTCTCTCCCCCTCCCCCCCCCCCACCCCCCCAAACGCCGGGTCTCTCTCCCCCCCCACCAAACGCCAGGTCTCTCCCCCCCCCCCAAACGCTGGGTCTCTTTCTCTCAACCCCCCCCACCAAACGCCGGGACACTCTCACATCCCCCCCCCCCCCCAAACGCCGGGTCTCTCCCCCCCCCCCCCCCCCCCAAATCGCCCGGTCTCTCTCTCTCTCTCTCTCTCCCCCCTCCCCCCCCCCCCCCCCCAAATCGCCGGGGTCTCTCTCTCCCCACCACACAAACGCCGGGACTCGCCACTTCCGCAGAGGGTGAAACTGACGCCTATCGCGTCAGTCCGCTGCTGGCCCTTTCGGGAACGGAGATTAATGGCTTAAAAGAAGGCCCCGACGCCGGAGTCATCCGCACCGCCTATGCCCGCCGGAAATGGGCGTCACGTCGGTCCGCGGAGAATTTCACCCGAGGAGACATTTCTTCACCCAAAGAGTGGTGAGCCTGTGGAATTCATTACTACAGGAAGTAGTTGATGCTAAAACATGGAATATATTCAAGAGGCGGCTAGATATGGCACTTGGGGCAAATGTGATCAAAGGTTATGGGGAGAAAGCAGGATTACGCTGTTGAGTTGGATGATCAGTGGTGATCGTGATAAATGGCGAAGCAGGCTAGAAGGGCCAAAAGGCCTCCTCCTGCTCCTATTTTCTAACTATCTATGTACCGCTCTGCCGCACACCAGAAAATGAATTTCCCAGGAATAGGTTGAAGTTTAGGAATTATGGACAATGCCAGGACATATTGGGAGGTTATAAGCTTTTTGAAGTGATCTGTTGTTACTCAAAGTAGGCATAAGCGGTTTTCTTATTTATTCTTTCATAGGGTGAGGGCATCGCTGGCCGGGTCAGCATTTACTGCCCATCCCTAATTGCCCTTGTACTGAGTGGCTTGTTCAGCCTTTCAAAGGGTAATTAAAAGTCAACTACGTTGCTGTGGGTCACATGTAGGCCAAGGCAGATAAAGAAGTCAGATTTCCTCCCTTAAAGGACATTAGTAAACAAGATGTATTTTTTTATGACAATGACTAATTTCAATTCCAGATTGTATTAATTGAATAGAAATTCCACCAGCTGACGTGGTGGGATTTGAACCTGTGTCCTCTGGGCATTAGCCTGTGTCTTTTGGTTACTAGTCGAGTAACTAACATTACCTCACCATCTCTCCTCATTGGTTAGAGTGACGGCCATTTACTCACCTACTGAATGATTTGGAGTAACACATTGTGACTTAAAGCAACTCACTGTTACTGGGCATCATTGTTACACAGAATGACTCACTGATACTAGTCGCATCTCACTGTTATTTGGTGTCTCACTGTCACTAGTAGCATCTCACTGTTATTCAGTGTCACCGAATACAAGTAGCGTCTCACTGTTACTAGTAGCATCTCACTATTATTCAGTGTCTCACTATTACCAGTAGCATCTCACTGTTATTCAGTGTCACCCAGTACTAGTAGCGTCTCACTGTTACTAGTAGCATCTCATTGTTATTCAGTGTTTCGCTGTCACTAGTAGCATCTCACTGTTATTCACAGTGTCTCACTATTACTAGTAGCATCTCACTGTTATTCAGTCTTTCACTGTCACTAGTAGCATCTCACTGTTATTCAGTGTCTCACTATTACTGGTAGCATCTCACTGTTATTCAGTGTCTCACTGTCACTAGTAGCATCTCACTGTTATTCAGTGTCTCACTATTACTGGTAGCATCTCACTGTTATTCAGTGTCACCCAATACCAGCAGCGACTCACTGTTACTAGTAGCATCTCACTATTATTCAGTGTCTCACTATTACTAGTAGCATCTCACTGTTATTCAGTGTCTCACTATTACTAGTAGCATCTCACTATTATTCAGTGTCGCACTATTACTAGTAGCATCTCACTGTTATTCAGTGTCTCACTATTACTAGTAGCATCTCACTATTATTCAGTGTCTCACTATTACTAGTAGCATCTCACTGTTATTCAGTGTCTCACTATTACTAGTAGCATCTCACTGTTATTCAGTGTCACCCAATACTAGTAGCGTCTCACTGTTACTAGTAACATCTCATTGTTATTCAGTGTTTCGCTGTCACTAGTAGCATCTCACTGTTATTCAATGTCTCACTGTTACTAGTAGCACCCCATTGTTATTCAGTGTCTCACTGTTACTAGTAGCATCTCACTGTTATTCAGTGTCTCACTGTTACTAGTAGCATCTCACTGTTATTCACAGTGTCTCACTGTTACTAGTGGCATATCACTGTTATTCAGTCTCACACTGTTACTAGTAGCATCTCATTGTTATTCAGTGTTTCGCTGTCACTAGTAGTATCTCACTGTTATTCAGTGTCTCACTATTACTAGTAGCATCTCACTGTTATTCAGTGTCTCACTATCACTAGTAGCATATCACTGTTATTCAGTCTCACACTGTTACTAGTAGCATCTCATTGTTATTCAGTGTTTCGCTGTCACTAGTAGCATCTCACTGTTATTCACAGTGTCTCACTATTACTAGTAGCATCTCACTATTATTCAGTGTCTCACTATTACTAGTAGCATCTCACTGTTATTCAGTGTCTCGCTGTTACTAGTTGCATCTCAATGTTATTCAGTGTCACCCAATACTAGTAGCATCTCACTATTATTCAGTGTCTACTGTTACTAGTTGCATCTCAATGTTATTCAGTATCACACTGTTACTAGTAGCATCTCACTATTATTCAGTGTCTCACTATTACTAGTAGCATATCACTGTTATTCAGTGTCTCACTATCACTAGTAGCATCTCACTGTTATTCAGTGTCTCACTATTACTAGTAGCATCTCACTGTTATTCAATGTCTCACTATTACTAGTTGCATCGCACTGTTATTCAGTGTCTCACTGTTACTAGCAGCATCTCACTGTTATTCAATGTCTCACTATTACTAGTTGCATCGCACTGTTATTCAGTGTCTCACTATTATGAATAGCATTTCACTGTTATTCAGTGTCTCACTGTTACTAGTAGCATCTCACCATTATTCAGTGTCTCACTATTACTAGTAGCATCTCACTGTTATTCAGTGTCTCACTGTTACTAGTAGCATCTCACTATTATTCAGTGCCTCACTATTACTAGCAGCATCTCACTGTTATTCAGTGTCTCACTGTTACTGGTAGCATCTCACTGTTATTCAGTGTCTCACTATTACTAGTAGCATCTCACTGTTATTCAGTGTCTCACTGTCACTAGTAGCATCTCACTGTTATTCAGTCTCACACTGTTACTAGTTGCATCTCAATGTTATTCAGTGTCTCACTATTACTAGTAGCATCTCACTTTTATTCAGTGTCTCACTGTTACTAGTTGCATCTCACTGTTATTCAGTGTCTCACTGTTACTAGTTGCATCTCACTGTTATCCAGTGTCTCACTGTTACTAGTAGCATCTCACTGTTATCCAGTGTCTCACTGTTACTAGTAGCATCTCACTGTTATTCAGTGTCTACTGTTACTAGTTGCATCTCAATGTTATTCAGTATCACACTGTTACTAGTAGCATCTCACTATTATTCAGTGTCTCACTATTACTAGTAGCATCTCACTGTTATTCAGTGTCTCACTATCACTAGTAGCATCTCACTGTTATTCAGTGTCTCACTATTACTTGTAGCATCTCACTGTTATTCAGTGTCTCACTGTTACTAGCAGCATCTCACTGTTATTCAATGTCTCACTGTTACTAGTAGCATCTCACTATTATTCAGTGTCTCACTATTACTAGTAGCATCTCACTGTTATTCAGTGTATCACTATCACTAGTAGCATCTCACTGTTATTCAGTGTCTCACTATTACTTGTAGCATCTCACTGTTATTCAATGTCTCACTATTACTAGTTGCATCTCACTGTTATTCAGTGTCTCACTGTTACTAGCAGCATCTCACTGTTATTCAATGTCTCACTATTACTAGTTGCATCGCACTGTTATTCAGTGTCTCACTATTATGAATAGCATCTCACTGTTATTCAGTGTCTCACTGTTACTAGTAGCATCTCACCATTATTCAGTGTCTCACTATTACTAGTAGCATCTCACTGTTATTCAGTGTCTCACTGTTACTAGTAGCATCTCACTATTATTCAGTGTCTCACTATTACTAGCAGCATCTCACTGTTATTCAGTGTCTCACTGTTACTGGTAGCATCTCACTGTTATTCAGTGTCTCACTATTACTAGTAGCATCTCACTGTTATTCAGTGTCTCACTGTTACTAGTTGCATCTCACTGTTATTCAGTGTCTCACTATTATTAGTAGCATCTAACTGTTATTCAGTGTCTCACTATCACTAGTAGCATCTCACTGTTATTCAGTCTCACACTGTTACTAGTTGCATCTCAATGTTATTCAGTGTCTCACTATTACTAGTAGCATCTCACTGTTATTCAGTGTCTCACTGTTACTAGTTGCATCTCACTGTTATTCAGTGTCTCACTGTTACTAGTTGCATCTCACTGTTATTCAGTGTCTCACTATCACTAGTAGCATCTCAATGTTATTCAGTGTCTCACTGTTACTAGTAGCATCTCAATGTTATTCAGTGTCTCACTGTTACCAGTAGCATCTCACTGTTATTCAGTGTCTCATCGTTAATAGTAGCATCTCACTGTTATTCAGTGTCTCATCGTTAATAGTAGCATCTCACTGTCATTAAGGTCTCACTGTCACTAGTAGCATCTCCCAGTTATGCACAATGACCGATTGTCATTTGCAATGATCCACTGCCACTCTGAGCGACTGACTGTCACTCAAAGCTACTCACTGTTACATATTGACCTTACCTTTATTATCATGTCTTCGATTGCCGGTGCATAGACACGGCTCTCCACCTCCAGGGGTTCGATCGCAACACCAATCTACAGAGGGAAAGGGAGCAGTCAGTGGTGAGAAAATTAAGCCATCAGAAATAAGGGCAGTCAACGTGAAGAGACTAAGCCACAATAAAAGAACAGCTCGTGCCCACATGCTTGCGCATACAGACACTAAGAAAATAATGAGGCAGTCACACAAAACACACTATTTGTTGAGAATTGGCTTTCTGGCCACATCTTAGCCTTTTCTAGTTACTTGCTGTGCTGTGTCTCTGGCATACTCCATGGCTGGCATCAGGCCCATGTAGAATTTGACCTCTTCATCCTCCTCCTCCTGCTCTTTCTTGACTTTCACTTTCGAAGACTCGACTGTGCCAATGATGTCGACTTCTTCATCACTCTCAGATTCAGTTTTCAAAATGGCCTCTACCTCCATAAGCCTCTGACAGAGCTCACCAGCCCCACTGTATGTGGAGGGGCATTCTGAAAAATAAGGTCAAAAACTGGTAAATAATGACCAGTTTCAAAATAGTCCCAAGTATTGGTGAATAATAGTAAGCATTAAAATTATCCCTAGAGTCTGCAATTAATGACAAATTTCTAAATATTGGTGAGAGTTTGTAAGTATCGTAGCAGTATGCTGATTGAAATACCCAATAGTGTGTGAATAAAGGAGAGTATGTAAATAACTTCAAATATCAGCAACTCAGATCATTTACAATACAGGAAAAAAAGTTAGAAATAACAAAGGAGGGGCAGCACGGTGGCACAGTGGGTTAGCCCTGCTGCCTCGCGGCCCCACGGTCCCAGGTTCGATCCCGGCTCTGGGTCACTGTCTGTGTGGAGTTTGCACATTCTCCCCCACAACCTAAAAATGTGCAGGGTAGGTGGAGTAGCCACGCTAAATTGCCCCTTAATTGGAAAAAATGAATTGGGCACTGTAAATTTATAAAAAATAAATAAATAAACAAATAATAAAGGAAAGTGTCAATACTGGGACGGGTTTGGAAAATAACTTCAGAAGTTTGTAGACAAGACCATGGCTGTGTTCCGAAGAGGAGCCATATTTAACTCAAAACGGTAACTCAGTTTCTCTCTCCACAGATGCTGCCAAGCCTGTTGGGTTTCTCCAGCACGTTCTGTTTTTATTCTGGGAATATATAAATAGCCTCAAGAATATATAAGTATATCCAAGTATCTCTAAAGGTTAATGACTAACACAAAGTGATCAATTATAACTCTGTGGGGGACGGGTGTGCAAACGTAAGCTGTACTCACTGGCCTAACTTTGTGGCCAGGGTATTCATATTACGGGCCTCCTCTGTGTGCTATTCATAGAATCCAATAATGACTTAGATGAAGGGATACTGTGCCACATATCCAAGTTTGATTTGATAACAATGCAAAGATAGGTGGCATTGAAAGCAGTATAGATGGTAGCAGAAAGTTACAAAGGGGTATTGATAAGCTAAGTGAATAGACAATACGCTGGCAAATGAATTTCAATGTCGAAAAAAGAACAGGGTAGTTTTGGAAATGGCGAAAAGCTAGAAACATTGGAAGTCCAAAGAAACTTCGGAGTCACTGGTACAAAAAAATAATAAAGAAGGTTAATGAAACACTGGCCGTTACATTTCGAAGACTATAATTCAAGTGATCAGAAATCATGCCACAGCTACACAAAGTCCAGGTTAGACCATAGCTAGGGAACTGCATTCAGATCTGGGCATACCTCAGGATTGATCTCCTGCCTCGAAGGGAGTGCAATATAATTAACTCGAATGATATCTGGACTCCAAGGATTGCACAAACTCATGTTGTATTTCCTGGAATTTAAATGGTTATGGGGTGATTTCAACTTTCAAGACGTGAAGGGGAACAGATAGGGGTAGAGAGAGGGAGAGGGAACTATATCGGCTGGTTGGCAAGTCTAGGATTTGGCAGACAACTGAAAATTAGAGCCAGACCTTTCAGGAGTGAAATTAGGAAAGAATTATTTTACACCAAGGATGGTAAAAGTTTGGAGCTCTTCTGAAAATTGCCACTGATGCTGACCCAATTGTTAATTAATAGATTTCTGTTAACTATAGGTGTTAAGGGATGTGGGGCAAAGACATGTATGTGGGGTTAGGTCACAGGTCAGCCATGATCTCACTGAATAGCTGAACACGCTCAAGGGACTGAATGGCCTTCTCCTGTTTCTATGCTACCTGCATGAGCAGTGAATGGCAACTGGCTGGTGGGGCATGAGCAGTAGTTCAAGCAGAGGCCACCTGCTCGACATCAATGGAAGACTTGTTGGTGAACAGGAAAGTCATGGGCGGAGGATTTCAAGAGAGCCTTGTGGGAGGGTTAGGAGGAGCGGCTGCATCAAAGTCTGCAGAAAAACTGATACTCCACAACCTTGGGTGGCCTCTTCAGTAATCCCCATTAGTTTTCCCACTCAGGGCCCAGTTAGAATGTAATCGGTGTCCCACTGACGAAATAAGACACCAATTTGCATCCCTCAGCCACCTAACTGCAGCTAACGTTTCAAATGATGGCATGTGGAGTTAAATCAAAACATGCAATTTTAAAGAAGCAACCGCACCCCATCCCCTGCTCCAGTTCCCCTCGACGGGAAGTGTTAAATTGAGGACCAAGTGTTTTTAAGTAGCATTAATGCTTTGCAAATATACCCATGAATCTGTAAAGAATGACATTCAGAACTGAGATGGTGAAAAATGTCTTCACTCAGAGGGTGGTGAACCTGTGAAACTCTCGATCACATAAGGCTGTGGAGGTCAAGTCACTAAATGTATTCAAGAAAGAGTTAGATAATTATTTAGCTTTTAATGACATCATGGGGCTATGGGGAGAAAGTGGGAATATGGCTTGGAGATAAGAGGATCAGCCATGATCATATTGAATGGTGAAGGAGACTCGAAGGGCCGAATGGCCTACTCCTGCTCTTAGTTTCTATGCCAAATTGGTAAATATCTACAAACAATATAAACTGGGATGTTTCTAACTGACGGTCGTCCACAAAGCAAATTTGGATCCGATTATAAAACTAGTCCATCTCTGCTTTCAAATCTCTATGTTTTTTTCCCTGATGTCTTTTAAATATTGATCTAACTTTATCCCAGTGATTTAATACTGTGATAATATACTACTAAATAGGACAAGGACACTGAGCTGTGCCCTTTGAAAGTGTATAGTTTACATATTGTGCTGATCAGCTATAAATAGTGTGCCCACTGGGATATTTTCTTCAAGGAACATTATGCGTGTTATTGTGGCTGCCAAATAATTACCAGCTGTGACAAATTGTAGACCCTTATTAATATGTTTAAAATATACATAAATGAATATATCTAAAATCTGAAACAGATTAAAACCCAGCTTGCCATGTTCCTGGTACTCCACTCTAACTCAATCCCAAAGGGATGCAGGAAGAGGGGACAGAAATCTGAAATTAGGCTGAACTGAATAATGAAAACATCTCAGAGACAGAGAGGATATCAGTTTCCAATAAGACAACATTGGGACAAGGATAAGAGAAGGAGCCTCAACTGTACAGGGTACCGGGGGAGGGGGGCAGGAGTCTCAACTGTACACGGTACTATACAAGGAAAGGAATCTTGAATGTACACAGTATAGGAGAAAGGGTCCCGACTGTACATAATATAGGGGAAAGCGCCTCGACTGTACATTGTAGGGGGAAAGAGTCTCGACTCTACATGGTGTAGGGGGAGGAGTCTTGACCGTAAAGGGGAAGGAGCCTCAACCGGCTACACTTGAGTTCTCTGTTCACTTCTATCTTCTTTATTTTTAATGTATATTAATTGGAGATTTGAACATTTTGCCTCAGAGAACATTTAATGGGTTGGTCTAGGTTGTTTTACCTTCCTTAGCCTCAACGGGTTGACGCTCCGAGTAGAATGGAAAGCTCACCTGGCTCATTGTCAATCCGAGTCAGGATGTCTTCCATCGAGTCCTCCTCAATGACGGCGGTCTCTGGGTCCGGTGGGGTGTAACCACGCTGACGGCACCAGGACACGATCTGCTTGGTCTTCATGGCCTCTGTGCTGCTGAACCGTGGGCATTTTTCCATCACCTCCTGCAGGATCTTCCTTATGGCGACTGCACGCTGCCACTGGGGTAGACAGGGAGGAACAGATCAACATGAGGTTGAAGTGATCGACTTAATTGATGTGTTTAAAATGATTAAGGAATTTGATAGGGGGGATAAGGAGGAACTATTTCTCCAGGTGTGGGAATTTGGAAAAAGGGAGCACAATTTTACAATTAGAACTAGTTCATTCAGGACTTCAATCAGGAAATTTGAGTATTTCCAGAATTTCTCATTTTATTTCAGATTCCCAGCATCTGCTGTATTTTGCCTTTGTAGTAGCAGAGATTTGGGGTGTTTACCCAAACCACAGTGAATGCTGAGATAAATAGATTTTTGTTTAGGGGGAGTTGGGGGGGGGGGGGGGGGGGGGTGAGATTGGATATGAAACTAAGGCAGGTAAATGGAGTGGAGGTACAGTTCAGCCACAAACTGATTGACAGAGCAGACTTGAGGCACTAAGTGACATTTTCCTATTCCTAAGTTCCAATGGGAGCTTTGGGACTTGGGGTCCTGCCTCGCGGGGCATTAGGACATGGGATCTTGTATCACAGGGCACTGGGACGTGGGATCCTGTATCGTGGGGCACAAGGCATGGGATCCTGTGTCATGGGGCACTGGGACATGAGATCCAATATCACATAAGAACATAATAGGCAGCACGGTAGCATTGTGGATAGCACAATTGCTTCACAGCTCCAGGGTCCCAGGTTTGATTCCCGGCTTGGGTCACTGTCTGTGCGGAGTCTGCACATCCTCCCCGTGTGTGCGTGGGTTTCCTCCGGGTGCTCCGGTGTCTTCCCACAGTCCAAAGATGTGCAGGTTAGGTGGATTGGCCATGATAAATTGCCCTTAGTGTCCAAAATTGCCCTTAGTGTTGGGTGGGGTTACTGGGTTATGGGGATAGGGTGGAGATGTTGACCTTGGGTAGGGTGCTCTTTCCAAGAGCCGGTGCAGACTCGATGGGCCGAATTGCCTCCTTCTGCACTGTAAATTCTATGATAAGAATTCCGAAGGCCTTCTGGCCCCTCGAGGCCTGCTGCGCCATTCAATAAGATCATGGCTGATTTTTTGTGGACTCAGCTCAACCTTACCTGCCCGCTCACCATAACCCTTCATTCCTTTACTATTCAAAAATGTATCTATCTTTGCCTTAAAAAAATTCAACAAGGTAGCCTCAACTGCTTCACTAGGTAGGGAATTTGACAGATTCACAACCCTTTGGGTGAAGACGTTCCTCCTCAACTCAGTCCTAAATCTGCTCCCCCTTATTTTGAGGCTGTGCCCCCTAGTTTCACCTGCCAGTGGAAACAACCTCCTTGCTTCTATCTTAACTATTTCCTTCATAATTTTGTAAGTTTTTATAAGGTCCCCCCTCATTCTTCTAAATTCCAAAGAGTATAGTCTCAGTCTACTCAGTCTCTTCTCATAAGCCAATCCTCTCAACTCTGGAATCAAGCTCTGGAATCTCCTCTGCACTCCCCTCCAGTACATCCTTTCTCTATTAAGGAGACCAAAACTGTACACAGTACTCCAGGTGTGGCCTCACCAAGACCCTATACAGCTCCAACATAACCTGCCTGTTTTTAAACTCCATCCCTCTCGCAATGAAGGAGAAAATTCCATTTGATTTCTTATCACCTGCTGCACCTGCAAACCAACATTTTGCAATTCATGCACAAGGGCACCCAGGTCCCTCTGCACAGCAGCATAATGCAATTTTTTAACCATTTAAATAATAGTCCATTTTGCTGTTCTTCATATGGATGACCTCACATTTACCAACAATGTACTCCATCTGCCAGACCCTTGCCCACTCACTGAAACTTTCTATATCCCTCTGTAAACCTTCAGTGTCATCTGCACACTTTGCTCTACCACTCATCTTGGTGTCATCACGGGGCACTGGAACATGGGATCCTGTATCAAGGGGCACTGGAACATGAGATCCTGTATAAAGAAGCGCTGGGACATGGGGTCCTGTATCATGGGGCACTGGGACATGGGATCCTGTATCACAGGCATTGGGACATTGGATCCTATATCATGGAACATTGGGCCATGACCCAATATCGTGGGATATTGGGACCTGCGGTCCTTATTACACAGTACTGAGTCAAGAGATCATGTACCACAGGGCATTGGGACATGGGATCCTGCATCACAGGGCACTGGGGCTCTTTATCATGGGTAGCTGGGACATTGTATCCTGTATCACAGGGCACAGGAATCCTTCATCGAGGGGCACAGGGATATGGGATCCTGTATAGCGGGGCATTGGGACGTGGGATTCTGTATCAGGCACTGGGTTTTGGGATCCTGAACCACGGGGCATTGGGACATGGGATCCTGTATCACAGGTTAGCTGGACAAAGCGGCCTGTATCACGGGTATCTATAACACATACACTGGCACAGGTTTCCCATGTCCCTGTACCTTGTGATACAGGATCACGTGTCCCTGTATCCTGGGCACTAATACACCACATTTTGGCTGAAGGTTGCTAAAGGCTGAGGTGACAATCTCAGCTTCAACAAGCAGTGAGGCCAGAACCTTCTACTTCCCTCAAATAGAGGGAAGGTTATTTTCAGAACAAATATGGAAAATGCCACAACACTTTTAACTTACGTTTAAATTCTTACTCTTGCTGGATTCCCGTTATTTAAGTGACAACTGCCTCAGACAATTTGTAATTTTTCACAGCCAAGCCCAGTGAGCGTTGGTGGGGTATTTGCTCAAGGGATGCATCAAAGCAGAGCCTGCTCCTTTCCTTACCCCAGATCTACATACATTTTCAGCAAGGACCAGTGGATAGCAATCAGGTGTGGGAATCCTGATGATTTTGCTGCATCTCTCTCATCTAAGCTCTGGATATAATTAAGGCCAAAACAAGGAACTAAGAAATAAACTGGGCTCAAAAGCACTGGGAGTTGGCCTTACCTCTGCAGCTCTTCTCTTCCCAATATTCCAGCTGCAATACTGCTCCAAAGAGATCGCACAGAATGGATTGGAGCTCTCACCTATTGGAAAAAGTTCATAGATTAATGTGTTGAACATAAAGATATATAGATAACCCACGGGTGTTATTGAAACAGCTAAAGGAAGTCAAGCTTCGGCATTATAGTAGGTTCAGCACTTAACATGCCAAAGTAACTAGGCAGCAATAAACAGGGGCCGGGATTCTCCCCTACCCGGCGGGATGGGGGGTCCCGGCGTGTTGGAGTGGCGTGAACTACTCCGGCGTTGGGCCGCCCCAAAGGTGCGGATGTCTCTGCACCTTTAGGGGCCAAGCCCTCACATTGAGCGGCTAGGCCCGCACCGGAGTGGTTCCCGTTCGGCCGGCTGGCGTGGACGGCCTTTGACGCCACACCAGCCGGGGACGAAAGGGCTTGGCCGGCGTAAGTCCGCGCATGCGCCGGAGCGTCAGCGGCTGCTGATGTCATCCCCGCGCATGCGCAGGGGAGGGGGTCTCTTCCGCCTCCGCCATGGTGAAGACCATGGCGAAGGCGGAAGGAAAAGAGTGCCCCCACGGCACAGGCCCGCCCGCCGATTGGTGGGCCCCGATCGCGGGCCAGGCCACCGTGGGGGCACCCCCTGGGGTCAAACTGCCCCCCCCCCCCAGGACCCCGGCGCCCGCCCGCGCCGCCAATCCCGCCGGTCAGGTAGGTGTTTTGATTCCCGCCGGCAGGAGAGGCTTGTCAGCGGCAGGACTTCGGCCCATTGCGGGCCAGAGAATCGCCGCGGGGGGCCGCCGGCCGGCGCGATTCCCGCTCCCGCCGAATCACGGGTCGCGGAGAATTCGGGACACGGGGGGGGGGGGGGGGGGAATCCCGCCCAGGGTTCCAGATTCAATCACTGGGTCAGTTGAGCACCTTAATTATTACCTTCCAATTTTGCTCAAGCTACGGAGACAATGTAAAGAGAAGCCGCAAGAACCTTGTCACGCTCATGGACACCCAAGTCACCTCATGTCTAAGGGATTACAATGTCAGCAAATGTGACAGCCAAATAGTGCCACAACCAGCCAGTGGAAAAATGGCCAATTCATTTGCTGTTTGTGATGTTGGTTGAGGGATAAATATTGGCCAGGACACTGGGAGATCTCCCTGATCTTTTACTAATTAATTCTTGTCCATCCCTAGCCGTCTTGAGAAGCTGGTGGTAGGAGTTCACTTTGAACTGCCATGGTGCATGCTCACAGTGGTTTGACACGTGAATGGCTTATTGGCTATTTTAGCAGTTTATAATCAACTGTGTTGGTGTAAGACTGGAGTCACGTGTAGTCAAACGGAGTAAAGACAGCAGGTTTCCTTCTCAAAAAGATATTAGTGCAATGGTTGGGTTTTTACAATAATCTAACAGCTTCATGATCCCTTTTGCTTTTATTTTTGAACAATGGAATTTGAACTCCCCTTCTCTGCATTATTACTCCAGGCCACTACACTACCAATACTATCCAATTGGCAGATGATCGATCCTTTACGATCATCTTAACCACAGCCGTTTCAACATGACCGGGTGACACCTTAGCGGTGTACTGAGGGAGTGCTGCACTGTCAGAGGTACCATCTTTTGGATGAGGCCTTGTCTACCATCTCAGGTTAATGTGAAAGATCCCACGATGTTATTACTAAGAATATTTATCACTCGCCCAACATCACCCCAACAGGTTATCAGCTGGAAATCATTTTGCATAGTTTCAAAACCAGCCCAATGCGAATATGTGATGAATGTAAGAATTTCATACATATGTTGTACTATATGTACCTGGTGCAGTAATGGTTAAAAGCCTGGAATAGTCGTCGGGATTCTCCCAATGGGAGTCTAAGTGCTGATGCCGGAGTAAAAACCGGAGTGTTTTACTCCGGCGTCGGTGCCTGTTCCCAGACCCCATTCAGGGGACCTCCGTGGGGCTGGCAGAGGTGTAGTGTGATTTGTGGGGGCGGGGGCTCGGCGGCGCGCAAAAGATGAGGCGCCTTGGATCCCGCACATGCGCAGTTGCGCAGGCGCTAACTAGCGCATGCACAGTGGCCGTCCTCCCCGCCCAAAAATGGCACAGGGCTATAACACCGCTGGCGGAGGAAAGGAAGCCCGCCGACAGAGAGGCCGGCCCGCCGGTGGCAGGGCCCTGATCGCGGGCCAGACATCATCGGAGGCCCCCTCCGGTGAGGGAGCCCCCCCCCCCCCCCCAGCGTTCCCAGAGTTCCAGCCGGCAGCGACCAGGGGTGAACGGCGCTAACGGGACTCTGTCGTGTCAGAGTTGGCGCTCAGCCCATCCGGGCCGGAGAATCGGTGGCCCTGCCGATTCCAGCGGCCCGCGGCGCACCAAACGCGCCAGCGCAAATGATTCCAATTCTCTGCACCTCGGAGAATTGCGTGCCTGCGTCATGGCCCGATTCTCCGGCCCGGAGCTCGGAGAATCTACCCTAGTGTGTATCTGATTGCTTCAGTAATGTTTTTAAAAGTCCTGGTTTAAAAGACAGACACTTTGGCTACAGAGGTGCAATTAAAGCATTGTAAAAGAAAGAACATAATTAATTCCAAACTGTTTACCTGAAGTAGGCTAGTGGAATTTTTTAAATAGAAAAAAGGTTGCCTGGGGAGGAGATAATTAGAGACATTGGGCTGGATTCTTCCGCCCTGCCCGCCGCAAGAACACCACGGGCGAGACACCGACAATGGAAAAATCCATTGACCTCGACCAGGATTTTCCAGTCACCGGGCGAATGCAGCCAGAGAATCCTGCCCATTGTGTTTAGACTTAGTCAGATGATCATAACTCAGTTAGTGGGATAGAGATGATGTAGTTAATGGGACTGATCCAGAGGCTGATGCAGCCAGGTGTTGAGTATAGTTTAGATCTGAACAGACCAGCATCTTCTGAAATAGTGAGTTAAAGATCTGCCAAATGCTGTGATGTTTAACAGTAGTTTGACACAGGCAAGAATCTGCAAGCTTGTAGCTGAAGGGTCTCTCTCTCTCAAAGCAGTTTATCTAAGACATCTCTATGTAGCAAGTATTCCTGGGTCTGCCAACTGTATTTAAAAGTGGATTGTGACCCGAGATGGGTTTTGCTCGATCGCAGTTAGGAGTTGAAGTGTTTCACTTTATTGTAAAGCATTGTTTAACTGGCAATTGTAAGATATTTTCTTGAATGATGTGAAAATGAGTTTAATACTGTGTTAGTAATAAAGTTTGTTTTACTATACCATACCCCTATTTGTGCATGGAATCACTCCTCGAGCTCTTCCCTCACAAATTTACAAATGAAATAAAGTATTGGGGGTTTTGTCTGCTAACCTAGCAACTGTTGGGGCCTGGTCCCATACAATAATAAATGCACGGTATTTGTTTTCAAAGGAGTGCTTGTCTGCAGCTGCCGATTCCAACATTAAAATGAGAAACATGTGGAAATAAAAGTCCAAGAGCTTTACTCACTTTTCTTGGAAATGATTAGAGGCACCTTCTTCAGGATGGCAGTCAGCAGCTGCTGTACATTCTCAATGTATTCAAGGCTAAAGGTAGTAAGGAATAAGAGGCTGGTCAGCGTTCTGTGTGTGTCAACAAAATAGTGACACCCAACACCCAGTTGTAGCCAAAACATTAACCTTGTCTTTCCTCTTCAGAGATGCTGATGGGGCTGCTGTTTATTCCTACAGCGACACTTATTTTAACACAGTGACACCTCATTAAACTGACGGTGATAACACAAAGGGCAGGTGACGCATCAATGGACACCTCCCAGGTGAGGTATCGGTACAACAATTTAAAAACAAGGTATGTAGTCAGTCAACGGGATCTTTTTAACCTTTTTGCTTTCTCTCCTGCTGTTCTATGAGGTTGCCTGATCTTTACTGTTTCACCCAAGCGATTATTCTTTGTCCATGAATTGAGCCAGTGAGTACTGGCAAGATATTTGACTGTGATAGACTTTACAGTTGTGTGCCACTCGACGTTCACAGACAAGCATTTTCGAAGCATGATCAAAGTCTAACAACCAGGGGCGGGATTCTCCCCTACCCTGCGGGGCGGGGGGTCCCGGCGTAGCGGAGTGGTGGCAACCACTCTGGCGTCGGGCCTCCCCTAAGTTGCGGAGAATTCTGCACCTTTAGGGGCCAAGCCCTCACATTGAGGGGCTAGGCCCGCGCCGGAGTGGTTGGTGCCATGCCGACTGGCGGCAAAACCGGCGCCAATGGCCTTTGACGCCGGCCGGCATCGGGGCTGGCCAAAGGCCTTCGCCGGTTCGCGCATGCGCCGGTGGTGATGCACCGGCGCATGCGCGGTAGGGGGTTACTCTTCCGCCTCCGCCATGGTGGAGGCTGTGGCGGAGGAGAATGAGTGTCCCCACGGCACTGGCTCGCCCGCCAGTGGGCCCTGATCGCGGGCCTGGCCACCGTGGGGGCACCCCCCGGGGTCCGATCGCCCCGCGCCCCCCCCAGGACCCCGGGGGCCCGTTCGCGCTGCCAATCCCGCGCCACCAGAGGTGGTTGAAACCACGGCGGGGGGAGAGGACTCTCAGCGGAGGGACTTCGGCCCATCGCGGGCCGGAGAATCGCCACGGGGGGCACGGCGATCGGCGGGGTGTGATTCCCGCCCCCGCCAATTACCGGGTGGCGGAGAATTCCGGCCACTGGGGGGGGGGGGCGGGATTTTCGCTGGTCCCGAGCGATTCTCCGACCCTGCGGGGGTCAGAGAATTTCGCCCCAGGTTTCCATCAGCATTCCAAAAATAAGGAGGCCAAATGTAATACAGGCCAGAGCACGTTTTATTGGGGAGAATGTGGTGGGACAGCATAACGAGCACTTTACTCTGTACCTAAGCTGTAATGTTCCTGAACTGACTTCTTAAACTGAATACAACTTTAGATACATCCGTAGAAGAGGGATTTGAGAATAAAATGCTGCACTTACTCAATAATTTCAAATGTCCCATCTGATCCTCCTCGTTCCACTTTCACAGTGCCTGGTGTGGGAAGTGTGGGGTTGAAACAAGCACCTACAGAGCCAGGCTCTGTCTTCACTGTGCAAAGAAATGGCAGAATGATAATTATACTTCACACTACCCAACAGACCAACCCATGGAGATAAATCAACATTTTGTGCACGATCTTAATACACCGGGCGGGATTCTCCGGTCGCCGGCCCGAAATCGCGTTCGCCGATCGGCGGGAGAATCTCCGTTTCCGCCGAAATCAGGTGCAGCGTCGCTTTTGCGATGCTCCGCTACCTCGAAAACAGCGTACTCCCTCAGGACGTCACCTGAGGCCCTCCCCTGATGCTCCGCCCCAGATGGGCCGAGCACCCGACGGCGTGGGTCACTCATGCTATTTTTTTCCGTGAACCCGGCTTGGCGGCTGCGGACTGAGTCCAGCACCGCCACAGTCGGGGTGGGGAGCCATTCCTTGGGCAAAGGGGTTTTGGCAGGGGCATTGGTGGGGGTTGGTCTGGGTGTGGCAGTCCGGGTCCGCGCGCGGCCAGCGCCACGTTGCAAGGCATGGCCACTGCAGGCCGCCGCCATGCACATGCTCGACTACAGACCCGGCAATTCTCCGGCCGTATCCTCAGGTAAAGCGGAGGCTTTACGCTGCGTGGTTGCTAGACCCCCACCAGACGGAGGAACAGTGCAGCTTTTGCGCCGTTTTTTCTGGAATAAAAGGCCACTTGTTCCCACACCGGCGTCAGCACTTAGTCTGCAAATCGGACAATCCAGCCCATCATCTTTATAGCCTAAAGCATTTTTCAATAATGCAACCAATTCTATTTGCTTCGCCATTACTTCCAGTTGCCCCAGTTTGATGCTTTTTAGAATTTGCATGTAAGGTTAGGAAAGATCATTCAAATTTTTGCCTAGTGCTATGGAGGCCAGTTTGGTTTCAACAATTTTAAATGGCTTTTCTCGATAGCCCATGTGTTGTAAACAATTAGTTTAAAACCATTGTTTACTTTCGTTCATTCTCAATTTTATATCATTTTTAAAAAGCCAAATGTCTGTGAATGTGGCCCAATGATATAACCATGCAGCATTATCCAGGAGCCATCAGATGATGAATCAGGAACTACACCCAAACCCAATTACCACGTAACAAACTGTACTTCCCCTAATGTAAAACGATTCTCCATGCACACTGCTTTACATTAGTGAAGGAATGTTTACACCATTGAACCAAGTGGATCTACTCATGTACGATGTGGAGTTTTACTTTTGTCGGGTGTCTCTCTCTCTCTCCCACTTCTCCTTCTGAGGATACTGCCTGCCTGCTGGGTGATGGGTGTCATCCAGCATCCCACCCAAGTCACTATTCTTCAAAACGTGAACCTGGACAGTCAGTGTCGCTGGGAGAGGCTCAAGTCCTGACGGTACGTACACACTCTGGGATAGGGAAAGTACTCATGTCGAGCTGCGGCCGGATATAAAGAGTGGAAGGATAGTCTTTTGAAGGGATCTGAGAAGAGCACAAGAGACCTTGCTGTGAACTATTAATCCAATTTCCTGATCTGAGTGAAGACCTTTGATGTAATCCCATCACAGGGTCTGAATGCAGGGCAATATGACACTGGGGCTAAAAGGATTCAATTAGGATGACAGGTTGCTTGGACCAGGCTTCTGTTCCCTTGAGTTTAGAAGTTTAAGGGATGGTCCAACTGGTATTTAAGATGTTCTGAAGAGTGCTGTTGTATGTGGCGGATCCAGAAGGGGGAATGCCGGGGGTGATGGAGCTGTTAGCGGAATTTGGGGGCTTCTCGGGCTATAAATTAAATTTAGGCAAGAGTGAGGTCTTTGTAGTACACCCGGGTGATCAGGAGGAGGGAATTGGGAGACTCCCATTTAAGAGGGCAGTGAAGAGTTTCAGATACCTGGGGGTGCAGGTGGCCAGGAGTTGGGGGACTCTCCATAAGCTTAATTTTACCAGGCTGGTGGAACAGATGGAGGAGGAATTTAAAAGGTGGGACATGGTGCCGCTATCGTTGGCGGGTAGAGTGCAGTCCGTCAAAATGACAGTTCTCCCGAGGTTCTTGTTCCTTTTTCAGTGTTTGCCCATCTTTATCCCTAGGACCTTTTTTAGAAGGGTGACTAGCAGCTTCATGAGCTTTGTTTGGGCGCATGGGACCCCGAGGGTGAAGAGGGTCTTCTTGGAGCGGGGTAGAGATGGGGGGGGGGCTGGCGTTACCCAATCTCTCGGGGTATTATTGGGCGGCCAATGTGTCGATGGTGCGCAAGTGGGTAATGGAGGGGGAGGGGGCAGCATGGAAACGGATGGAGAGGGCGTCCTGTGGAAATACAAGCCTGGGGGCCCTGGTAACGGCACCGTGGCCGCTCCCTCCTACGAGGTATACCACGAGTCCGGTGGTGGCGGCTACCCTCAAGATTTGGGGGCAGTGGAGGCGACATAGGGGAGAAGTGGGGGGATCGATGGAGGCTCCGTTAAGGGGGAACCATAGGTTCGTCCCGGGGAACATTGATGGGGGATTTCAGGGTTGGTACAGAGCGGGCATTAGACAGCTGAGGGACCTGTTTATTGATGGGAGGTTTGCGAGCCTGGGGGAGTTGGAGGAGAAATTTGGGCTCCCCCTGGGGAACATGTTCAGGTATCTGCAGGTAAAGGCATTTGCTAGGCGGCAGGTGGAGGGATTCCCTTTGCTTCCCGCGAGGGGGGTGAGCGACAGGGTGCTTTCGGGGGTCTGGGTCGGAGAGGGGAAGATATCTGATATCTACAAGGTTATGCAGGAGGCGGAGGAGGCGTCAGTAGAGGAGCTGAAAGCTAAGTGGGAGGGGGAACTGGGGGAACAGATCGAAGACGGGACATGGGCTGATGCCCTGGAGAGGGTTAATTCTTCCTCCTCGTGTGCGCGGCTTAGCCTCATCCAATTCAAGGTGCTGCACCGGGCCCACATGACTGGGACGAGGATGAGTAGGTTCTTTGGGGGTGAAGACGGGTGTGTCAGGTGCTCGGGGAGTCCAGCGAACCATGCCCATGTGTTCTGGGCATGCCTGGCACTGGAGGAGTTCTGGAAGGGGGTGGCGAGGACGGTGTCGAGGGTGGTGGGATCCAGGGTCAAGCCAGGATGGGGACTCTCGATTTTTGGGGTTGGGGTGGAGCCGGGAGTGCAGGAGGCGAAAGAGGCCGGTGTGCTGGCCTTTGCGTCCCTAGTAGCCCGGCAAAGGATCTTGCTACAATGGAAGGATGCGAGGCCCCCAAGCGTGGAGACCTGGATCAATGACATGGCGGGTTTCATTAAGCTAGAAAAGGTCAAATTCGCCCTGAGAGGGTCGGTACAAGGGTTCTTTAGGCGGTGGCAACCTTTTCCCGACTTTCTAGCTCAACGATAGGGTACTGGGACAGTAGCAGCAGCAACCCGGGGGGGAGGGGGGAAGGGGGAGGGAAAGGGGGGTGGGGGGTGTGGGGGGGGGGGCGGACGATGACTATGTTTGTTTATTTAATTTAAATTATTTTTAAGTTCTTCTGTTGTTCATTGGGGTTGGGGGGGGGGTGGGGGATGGGATACATGCGTCGATACGGTCTGGGGGTGTTACAGTTATGGGTTATTCTGTTGCATTTTATTGTTTGTCGTTACGTTTTATATTTTCCGTAAAAAATTCCAATAAAAATTATATTTAAAAAAAAAGATGTTCTGAAGAGAACTTGAGAATGAGGATTTTTTTTTGATGCAGAGAAATAAATATTTGAATTTTCTTTTTACTAAACTGCCTCCAGATAGAAAGAGGGGAGAAGCGATATCAACAGAAACTTGTATTTATATGACAATTCCATTGGAAAACACGCTAGACACATTACATGGGTGAGATGGGCAGGTAGAATGAATAGGCAACAAGCTCCCTTGCCATTTAGCAGTGATCAATGATTACATTTCTTGTTACAGCCAGTACACTACCTTACAGTTTGGCACTTGTTCGCATAGCCACAGCATCTAGTGTTTTGACCCCATGCCTAACAGAACTTTGTAAATCTCAGTTGGGGCAAGGATTAGGACAGTAAGACTGCTCATGCCATAAGGCTAAAACAAGTGAAAGGTGTTCAGGATTCTTGCCCAGCCCTGGATGAAGGCCGTATCATGAATTGCCGCAATGCTTTGTTGGTTCAACATGCGCTCGCACATGAATGAGTTGGTGGAGAGTAGTCAACTGCCATAACCCAGCAGTGGTCAGTTCCTACAGACAGGAAGGGGATAAAAAGAAAATCATAATACTGTTCAAAGGGTCACTCGTGGCAAAAAAGTCTCAACTGTTGCCAGGGCATCTGATTTTCCCAGAAGCTGTGATTGTGACCAGGATCAATATTAAACACTGCAGTTAATCTCCGTTACATTATTCTCCCTCCACTGCACACTGTACTCTCAGAAGCTAAACTGTATGATCCTATCACTTATTCATTTCCTAAGTGCGTATGAATGCTTCGCAACATTTTCTTTCGCTCTCTTTAACTCTGCATGGTAGGGATTTGTTTCAAGTGGACCCAGGGGTTTCAAATCTCCAAATGTTTAAATTGAAACTACAGTAAAACAAAAAATCATTTTACGCATAAGTGCCAACCCCTCCAGATACCGTTGATATCCACCCACCTTTTCTAATGGCTTTATTATCCTTTTCTCTTCTCCTGAAAGTGCTGACTTTCACAGTGCAAGGCTCAGTGCCTTGCAGGACTTCATCCCAGTGCCCACAAACCAATTATGAGGCTTGGCAGTGAAGGGGCAGCAGGACATTCAACCGTGGGAGGGGATTGCTGGATACTGATAAGCATTGACCTTTCGTACCATGCACCCATCCATCCCTTCCCAGTCCAGGGTACTGAGGATGATTGTAGCTTCCCTGCTGTTGTCATCATTGAAACCAGGTAACTTAACATACAATCTGAAATTGAGATGGTACCTTCTGGTCTGCTTGGCTTAACTGAGCTGGGAAGTGAACATCCACATGTATTTTAACACAACATTGTTCAGTTTCTACAACAATGGCTATTCTAGCTCAGTGATCCCATTGTGGGAGTTTAATCAGCAATGGAATCATTGAGCTCGTTCAAACAGAAACAAGAAACAACTCTCCTTGTAACATGTAAATGCCACACTGATCTGCACCACCCCAATCATTCACTGACAAAACTGGCTGCTGTCACTCATGACATTTTGAGGTGAAGCACATTAAATAAATGTGCGATTCTCCCTAACCCCAATTGAGGCTCTCTTTTTTTTTGGTTTTCAATTCAGGAGCAATACAGAGGGAGATACCACGTCGTGGGCATATTCAGATAACTTGACTCTCCTTACTGCTGGCACATCCAATGGATCACCAGTCCAAAACATTGTCCATTAGGTCCAAACTGTTCAACCCTGAACCCATCAATTCTGGATCTGTGACACCGTCCACTGGGAGTCAGCTCTACAAGGGCCAATAGATCCCAGAACTGTAGCATGTCCAACAGATCCCAGCATAATAAAACAATCCAACAGATCTCAGCTCAGTAAACTAGTCCAATGGATCCTAGATCTAAATCCTGTATTCCAGATTAAGAAGAATGGTTCATGCTAATTGGGAATGAGGGTGCACTTTAAAGATGACCAATGCCTCAGACTGTACCACACCATCCCTGGTTCAGCCTCGGATCACGGAGGATCAAACAAATTTCACCCACATGCTTCATTCTGATCTAAATACGTTTACTAAACTGTGAGCACTATAAATTGCTGATTAAGGGAATGATTGTGTAAGAGTATGCAGCGCTGAAACTTATCCTGTCTAGAAGCAGAATACAGAATCATTGGGTGGATACAGCATAGGAGGAGCCCATTAAGTCCATTGAAAGCCATGATTGAATATGCCTCGATCACACTCTCAAGCTATACATTCCAGGTCCTAATCACTCACTACGTAATAAATCTCTTCCTCATATCACCATTACTTCTTTTGCCAATCACCTTAAATCCTCTGGTTCTCAATGCTTCCACCTATGGGAACAGTTTACAATCTGAATTTGCACAGCAATTCTCCACACACAGTCCGTCTCAAACAGTGCCAGTCAGAGGAGAGGCAGGTAATGATATCATGGCGCCGTGCCAAAGGCAGGACAATAACATTATGGGGCAATCCAGAGGCAGACAATGTCATGGGGCACTGTGAAGCAGAGGACAATCATTGTAATTAAGATAGATAGTTTTTTGAAGAATAAAGGGATTAAGGGTTTTGGTGTTCGGGCCGGAAAGTGGAGCTGAGTCCACAAAAGATCAGCCATTGAATGGCAGAGCAGGCTCGAGGGGCCAGATGGCCTACTCCTGCTCTTATGTAATAATGGCAAATCATTGAAGCTTTATTTGTCCTTAGTGACCACATGTACAGGAAGTGTGTCCACTGTAGCTACTGGCTATTTCAATTAATGAGCAATTTAGCATGGCCAATCTACCTACCCTGCACACCTTTGGCATGTGGGGGTGAGACCCATGCAGACACAGGGAGAATATGCAAACTCCACATGGACAGTGATGACCCAGGGCCGGGATCGAATCCGGGTCCTTGGTGCTGTGAGGCAGCTATGCTAACCACTGCGCCACCGTGACGCCCTGGCTAACCGCATTTCAGAGCTGGGGCTAAAGGTGGGTTCACTGCAGAGCATCCACGATGCTGAGCAAGTCATGGATAACATGTTCAGAGAGGTGGTCACATCGAAGGTGTGAACAGGCAGAAAGGGCATGGGTGACCACCAGGCAGAGTAGTTGAAGGCAGGCAGTGCAGGATACTGTTGGGGAGATGACTGTGCAGGGGAAAGCAGTGACAGCCAACTTCATGGTGCCATAAGTAAGACTGCTGCACAAAAAGGGAGGAGGAAGAACTGCAGACTATAGTTAGAGGGGATTTAAATGTAAGGGGATTGACAGGCGTTTCTGTGGCCACAAAAGAGACTCCAGGATGGAATGTTGCCTTCCTGGTGCCAGGGTCAAGGATGTCACTAAAAGGCTACTGGGCATTCTGTTGTATTGTGGTACATATCGGTACCAACGATCTCGGCAGAAAAAGGAATGAGGTCCTGCAAGCTGAATTTAGGGAGCTAGGAAGTAGATTAAAAAACAGGACTCAGAAGATAGTAATCTATGGATTACTTCTGGTGCCACGTGCTAGTGAGCATAGAAATAGGAGGTTCGTCCAGATGGCTGAATAAATGATGCAGGAGGAAAGGTGCAGGAGGGAGGGCTTTAGATTTCTGGGACAATGGGGCCGTTTTGGGGGAAAGTGGGACCTGCACAAGACGGACGGGTTGGACCTGAACCGAAATGGGACTGGTATACTTACATGGAGGTTTGTTGGGGAGGTTTGTCAGAATGTCCAGTAGCCTTTTAGTGACATCCTTGACCCTGGCACCAGGAAGGCAACATTCCATCCTGGAGTCTCTTGGCAGGAGGAGATGCCCAGTCAAAATTAGAAGAGAAAGCAAGTGAACCAGGAAAGCATAGAATGTCTAGACCAGTTAAGTCACCAGGGATATTGGCAAGATTGGATTGTATTTATTTCAATGCAAGGAGTCTGGCAAACAGGGCAGATTAGTTGAGGGCAAAAGCTAAAACATGGGGGTCTGATGTCAGTGCTGTCCCGTCACTGAGACATGGTTCAGAGAAGGGCAGGATTGGCAGCTCCAGCACAAGTTACATCGAAGGAGAGTGCCTCAGATGAGTGGCTCTGCTCTACTCAGGTTAGAAGAGATGGTTTAAATGTTTTTTATATATATCACGCGCTCCCACCTTACCTGATACTGTTGCTGTGGTTTTTCCACTCATTGTGGTCAGCCCAGCAGTGGAACTGGATACAAAAGACATCACGCCGGACCCTGCTGAACTGCTGGCTTTGCTGGTTCCTCCAGCACTCGGCTGCGAGACCACCACCTGGGCTGCCTGGGAACCAATGGAAACGGCACGGGGGAACTGGCTGGTGCCAAGATCTGTCTGGGATACTGGGAGGGACGACTGCTGGCCTGAGGCTTTCGCTAGGGACGTAGAAGAATTCACAGGTGGGCTGGGCCCCTTCAGCTCCGCCTGTGAACAAAAATGAAGGGAGTGGTGTCAGTACCAGAGTGCCAATCCAAAACCAGGAGATATCTGCAAGTTGCATCCCCTTTCAAACCAATCAAGGCATTTCCAGAGTTAAAAAGGTTTCCAAAACTCCAAGTGTACAATTCTTGCGCTGTCATTCTTTGCTATTTTTGCTCAAGGATCTCCCCCTTTCCGCCACCCTCCGCCGTGTTACCTGAAGAGCCACAGCTGCTCCCGTGACTGGTGCTGTTCCTGGGACTGGTGCTGAGAGACTGGCCGTCGTAATGATCCCCCCAGCCACCCGGAGGGTGGTGGTGCCAGGCTGTGAGAGAGGAGGTGCTGCAGACAGTGGCTTTGCTGCTCCATCGGGCGAAGGAGAATGTACGAGTGAGTGCAGAGAGGACGCCTGGGTACTGGGGACAACCTGTTTGTAAAACAAATATATTTATATCTACTTTAGAAATAAATGCAATAGACAGCGGCAGAGGGCGGAGCAGCATCATTCTTCCCCCCCCCCCCCAAGTGTCACCTTTCTAAACTGCACGGAGCCTGCAAGGCTTCCCCGTGTCACCACCGACAGTGAGCATCCACCGATGATCAACCTCAGTGGAAGCAACAAAGCTGCTACATTGGGCTGGCTTAACTATGGCAGATCACATGGGTAAATTCACGGCATCCGCTGATAAGAACTACAGCAATTTTGCATGTTCAACACGTTCCAAACAGTTTTACAAAGGAACAATAAGAACAGATGGCTGAGCAATGGATTAGGAGATGGGAGTGAATGTTAGATCAAAGAGATGGCTCCTATAAGGTTTTTAAACAGGGGCTGTTTAGCTCACAGGGCTAATCGCTGGCTTTGAAAGCAGACCAAGGCAAGCCAGCAGCACGGTTCAATTCCCGTACCAGCCTCCCCGAACAGGCGCCGGAATGTGGCGACTAGGGGCTTTTCACAGTAACTTCATTTGAAGCCTACTCGTGACAATAAGCGATTTTCATTTTCATTTCAAATGGAGGAGAGAAAAGCCAAGAGGGAGACAGCAAGGAATTGGTTGCATGATTCAAATAAGTGGTGAAGCCGGGTTAATTAACGTAAATACAGAGTTTGAGTGTGTCAGTGTACATTTGAACAAATAGGCAAGGATTAAGAAGAGGTGGAGGAGGACAGATCTTTGGCGGACCCTGACTCAGGAATCAAAGGTAACTCAGAAAATCCAGACTGCCGTAAGCGAGTCTTTTTCATCGTGTCACCGAGGTTTACAGCATAGAAACAGGCCCTTCAGCCCAACTTGTCCATGCCACCCAGTTTTTAACCACTAAGCTGGTCCCAATTGCCCATATTTGGCCCATATCCATCTTACCAACATAACTGTCCAAATGTTTTTTAAAAGACAAAATTATACCTCCCTCTACTACAGCCTCCGGCAGCTCGTTCCAGACACACATCACCCTATGAAAATAATTTGGACACTCAGGGCAATTTAGCATGGCCAATCCACCTAACCTGCATATCTTTCGACTGTGGGAGGAAACCGGAGCACCCGGAGGAAATCCACACACACACACGCGGGGAGAACGTGCAGACTCCGCACAGACAGTGACCCAAGCCGGGAATCGAACCTGGGACCCTGGAGCTGTGACGCAATTGTGCTAACCACTATGCTACCGTGCTGTCCCAGTCCTGGTCTCATTTACTGCAAGATGGAAGCTCCAGTGATCATCAGATTCTCGAGACTGTCTCTGACACTGGAGTTTCTTTCTAGCACAAAGGAACAGGCAGGTTGTTATTGCATTTTTAGCCGTTCAAATGCTGAAGGCGCCAAATTATTCAATGCTTCCGAGGAAGCAACAGGCAAGGTCAGCAGGCAAGCACAAGGTGCAAGCCTGAGGCAGAGACAGCAACTGTGCAGTCTTCAACACGGGGCAATTGGAAATAATTCATTGAACAAGAATGAGCCAACATCACCAACTAATGGGCTGTGAATACAAGCCAGGGAAATTGAAACTGTTCCCAGTGAACACAGAAAAGCCTGGAGGGCTGACAAAATAGTGTGCAATATTTTTTTGAAGTATGAGGAAGTTTTGATCAAGCTGTGCAGGTTTAAAATCTCACAGCAATTTGAAATGTGCCACGTAGCTTGTGCAAGTTGATCAATCTTAAAAGCAACCACACAGTGCAGCAAGCAGGCTCTTCAAAAATTTATTTGTGGGATGAGGGCGCCGCTGTCCAGGCCAGGATTTAATGCCCATGAACTTGTCTGGATGAGCTCCGAAAGCTCGTGTTTGAATCAAACCTGTTGGACTTCTTACTGTGCTCACCCCAGTCCAACGCCGGCATCTCCACATCTTGTCTGGATGAGTGCAGGTCCAACAACACTGAAGAAGCTCAACACCTTCCAGGACAAAGCAGCCCACTTGATTACTACCCGTCCCAAAAATATTCAATCCCTCTAGCACCAACGAAGTGACATCCGTGTGTACCATCTACATGATGCACTGTAGGAACTCACCAAGGTTCCTTATGCAGCACCTTCCAAACACACGAGCACTACCATCTAGAAGGACAAGAGCAGCAGAGACCCAAGAACACCACCACCTGGAGGTTCCCCTCCAAGTCACTCCCACCCTGACTTGGAAATATATCGTAAGAAGTCTTACAACACCAGGTTAAAGTCCAACAGGTTTGTTTCAAACACTGGCTTTCAGAGCACTGCTCCCTCCTCAGGTGAATGAAGAGCTATGTTCCAGAAACATATATATGGACAAATTCAAAGATGCCAGACAATGCTTAGAATGCGAGCATCAGCAGGTAATCAAGTCTTTACAGATCCAGAGATAGGGGTAACCCCAGGTTAAAGAGGCGTGAATTGTCTCAAGCCAGGACAGTTGGTAGGATTTCGCAAGCCCAGGCAGATGCTGGGGGATGAATGTAATGCGACATGAATCCCAGGTCCCGGTTGAGGCCGCACTCATGTGTGTGGAACTTGGCTATAAGTTTCTGCTCAGCGATTCTGCGTTGGCGCGCGTCCTGAAGGCCGCCTTGGAGAACGCTTACCCGGAGAACAGAGGCTGAATGCCCTTGACTGTGGAAGTGTTCTCCGACTGGAAGGAAACATTCCTGCCTGGTGATTGTCGCGCAATGTCCGTTCATTCATTGTCGCAGTGTCTGCATGGTCTCGCCAACGTACCATGCCTCGGGACATCCTTTCCTGCAGCGTATGAGGTAGACAACATTGGTCGAGTGGCCCGAGTATGTGCCGTGTACCTGGTGGGTGGTGTTCTCACGTCTAATGGTGGTATCCATGTCGATGATCTGGCACGTCTTGCAGAGATTGCCATGGCAGGGTTGTGTGGTGTTGTGGTCGCTGTTCTGAAGGCTGGGTAGTTTGCTGCAAACAATGGTTTGTTTGAGGTTGCGCGGTTGTTTGAAGGCAAGTAGTGGGGGTGTGGGGATGACCTTGGCAAGATGTTCATCTTCATCGATGCTGTGTTGAAGGCTGCGAAGACGTCGTAGTTTCTCCGCTCCGGGAAAGTACTGGACGACGAAGGGTACTCTGTCGGTTTGTCCCGTGTTTGTCTTCTGAGGTCGGTGCTGTGTGTTGCTGTGGCGCTTTGGAACTGTCGATCGATGAGTCGAGCGCCATATCCCGTTCGTACGAGGGCATCTTTCAGCGTCTGTAGATGCCTGTTATGCTCCACCGTACATATAGAAGATTGCGCATATAGACACTGACATTAAGTTTCTACAAAGATGCAAGAAAGCAGACAAGATCCCGAAAGGGCTACAGATCACAAACCCACTCAAGTCGACCTACAACTCAGACTACGCTGAGAGATTCTGCACCTCTCTCACACTCCTCAACCACGTCGTACGCCAGCTCTACAGCAGACGATGCAACCTGGAAACCAAGATACAGGCCATATTCTCAACTTGCGCTCAGGACGCAGCAGAGCAGCTGCGGAACATCGGCAAACAGATGAGACAACAATACTATGCCACCTATATGCACACCAAGAACAGGAAGCTTGAGAAACTCGGTATCACCACCAGCAGCAACCAAGCCTCCCCCGGTACCACAGTGGCAAACAATACAGGGAAATCTATTGTCAACTTATCAGACTACACCCTTCAACCAGACGAAATCAAAGTCGTCAGCAGAGGGCTCAATTTCTGCACCACCACCAAAATGGACCCCATCAGTCTCGCGACAGACACGGAGGAATTCATCAGGCGGATGAGGCTCCGGGAATTCTTCCACAGACCCCAAGAGGCCGACAGCGAACCCAAGGAGACTACCAATGAACCGGAACAGCAGACCGAGAGATCTGCGGTGCGGCAATCAAAGAGGAAAGAGTCGAATTGGATCCCTCCGCAAGGCCGCTACCCTAGACTCAACATGTAGGCTCAAGCCGTCAGGAGTCACATCAATGCCAGATTCATCAGTCGCATTCACAAGACAGCCCCAAACGTCACCCAAGCACAATGCAACGCCATCCGTGCTCTCAAGACCAACCGCAACATTGTCATCAAACCAGCAGACAGAGGGGCCACCGTCAGACTGAACAGAACGGACTACTGCAAAGAAGTATAACGACAACTCAACAACCAGGAACAGTACAGACAGTTACCCGCAGATCCGACCAAGGAACACATCCGCCAACTCAACAGACTGATCAAGACCTTGGATCCAGACCTTCAGAGCACCCTACGTGCTCTCATCCCACGTACTTCCCGCATTGGAGATCTCTACTGCCTCCTGAAAATACACAAGGCCAACACACCTGGCTGTCCTATCGTTTCAGGCTATGGGACCCTGTGTGAGAACCTCTCTGGCTACATCGATGGCATCTTGAAACCCATCATACAAGGTACGCCCAGCTTCTGTCGCGACACGACGGACTTCCTACAGAAACTCGGCACCCGTGGACCAGTTGAACCAGGAACATTCCTGATCACAATGGACATCTCAGCACTCTACACAAGCATCCCCCATGACAACGGCATTGCTGCAACAGCCACAGTACTCAACACCGCCAACTGCCAATCTCCAGACGCAATTCTGCAACTCATCCGCTTCATTCTGGATCACAAAGTCTTCACCTTCGACAACAAGTTCTTCATCCAGACGCACAGAACAGCCATGGGGACCAAATTCGCACTTCAATATGCCAACATCTTCATGCACAAGTTTGAACGAGACCTCCTGACCGCACAGGATCTTCAACCGACGTTATACACCAGATACATCGATGACATTTTTTTCCTTTGGACCCACGGTGAAGAATCACTGAAACGACTACACAATAAGTTCCATCCCACCATCAGACTCACCATGGACTACTCTCCAAAATCAGTTTCATTCTTGGACACACTCATCTCCATCAAGCACGGTCACCTCAGCACTTCGCTTTACCGCAAGCCCACGGGTAACTTCATGCTCCACTTCTCCAGCTTCCACCCTAAATATTAAAGAAGCCATCTCCTATGGACAAGCCCTCCTGGACCTGCTCAGACGAGGAGGAGCGTAACAGGCATCTACAGATGCTGAAAGATGCCCTCGTACAAACGGGATATGGCGCTCGACTCATCGATCGACAGTTCCAACGCGCCACAGCAAAACACAGCACTGACCGCCTCAGAAGACAAACATGGGACACAACCGACAGAGTACCCTTCGTCGTCCAGTACTTTCCCGGAGCGGAGAAACTACGACATCTTCTTCGCAGCCTTCAACACGTCATCGATGAAGATGAACATCTTGCCAAGGTCATCCCCACATCCCACTACTTGCCTTCAAACAACCGCGCAACCAACAAACCATTGTTTGCAGCAAACTACCCAGCCTTCAGAACAGCGACCAGGACACCGCACAACCCTGCCATGGCAATCTCTGCAAGACGTGCCAGATTATCGACATGGATACCACCATTGCACGTGCAAACACCACCCACCAGGTATGCGGTACATACTCGTGCGACTCGGCTAACGTTGACTACCTCAAACGCTGCAGGGAAGGATGTCCCGAAGTGTGGTACATTTGCGAGACCATGCAGACGTTGCGACAAAGAATGAACGGACATCGCGCGACAATCACCAGGTGGGAATGTTCCCTTCCAGTCAGGGAACACTTCAGCAATCAAGGGCATTCAGCCTCTGATCACCGGGTAAGCATTCTCCAAGGCGGCCTTCAGGACGCGCGACAACGCAGAATCGCCGAGCAGAAACTTATAGCCAAGTTCTGCACACATGAGTGCGGCCTCAACCAGGACCTGGGATTCATATCGCATTACTTTCATCCCCTACCAACTGTCCTGGCTTGAGACAATTCACGCCTCTTTAACCTGGGGTTACCCCTATCTCTGGATCTGTAAAGACTTAATTACCTGCAAATGCTCGCATTCTAAGCATTGTCTGGCATCTTTGAATTTGTCTATATATATGTTTCTGGAACATACCTCTTGATTCACCTGAGGAAGGAGCAGTGCTCCGAAAGCTAGTGTTTGAAACAAACCTGTTGGACCTTAAACTGGTGTTGTAAGACTTCTTACTGTGCTCACCCCAGTCCAACGCCGGCATCTCCACATCATGGAAATATATCGTCATTCCTTCATTTTCACTGGGTCAAAATCCTGGAACTCCCTCCCTAACAGCACAGTGGGTGTACCTACACCTCAGGGACTGCAGCGGTTCAAGATGGCAACTCACCACCACCTTCTGAAGGGCAACTAGGGATGGGCAATAAATGCTGATTATAAATCAGACAGCGATGCCCACATCCTGTAAATGAATTTTTAAAAACTTTCAGATGGCAATTAAGAGTGCTGGAATCACCTGTAGGCTAGACCAGGCAATGACAGCAGATTTCCTTTGTAAAGCAGATGGTTTCACCGTCATCATTCGACTTTCCCACTGGTGAAAGGATCAAGAACCAAAGGGCACAGATTTAAGGTAATTGGAAAAAGAAGCAATGACGACATGAGGAGACGCTTTCTAAGACAGCAAGTTGTTAGTATCTGGAATGCACTGCCTGAGAGGGGGCAGAAGGCAGGCTAAATTGAGACTTTCAAAAGGGAATATGATCATTATTTGAAAAGGAATATGCGAAGGGCTACGAGTAGAAGGCAGGAGAGTGGCACTCGGTGAATTGGCTCTTAAATAGAGCAGCACAGAGACGATGGGCCGAATGGGCTCCTCCATTCTATGATTCTGCACAATGTACCCAAAGCATGGTCAGCTGCTGTTGGCGACAATGAAAGAGAAGGCCTGCAGGTGCGATTGAGAATTATGTGTCGCTCTTCGATTTTGTCTGCTTCACTTAACCACCCACTGATTCGTCATAGCAAAACTATCAAAAACGAACACACTGTTTCACAAGTGAGATAATTAGGTCCATACATCATTATAGCTTTGGCAACAACTCGCTGGTTTCTCTGAAAGTGGTATCCAAAGGGGGAACTAAGCCAGTCAATTCAATAATAAATATGTTATGTTATGCATCAGCCCAAATAGTTTCCCTGGGAATAAGGAATGGAAAAAATATGCAGCCTAAGAAGACTGCTTAGCAAAGAACTACTTATTATTTTCTCTACACAAGGAGCTCGATTGGCTTTACAACTACTGTATACTGCAGCGCATACTGCAGTATAGTTGTATTACTGCTACTCGTCATTTACACTCTTACTGTTTAATAAATCTGTTTGGGAGTTAAAGCTTAAGTCTAGTGTTGTGTTGTTTCCACCATCTTCTGAACAGATGGAAACTCACTTGCGGTCACTGGACAACATCAATAGCTCCAATAAATCGAAGAGGGAGCTCTACCATTCCCTTAGTTTGCTGCATATTAACCAGATATTTGGGAAATTGAGAACACTCTCTGGACAAAGGGAATCAGAGCTCACAAACCCGAGTAGTGTGAAATAAGGAAGCTAAAAATAACTAGGGCAAAAAAAAGTGTAATAAAATAGTGATACAAAAAAAATATATTTTTTTAAATCTAAAGACGTAGCACTTATATCATATCCTCTCTTGATATTCCCATGGATTTAGCCAGGCTCCACACACAATCTATTTGTGTGGACTTGAATCCTCAACCACATTCCAATATAAGTATTCATCCAATCCTCTGTGGTGCAGTTAATCGATGCAGCATTGATTGTTTTAGTTGGTGTTCTGATACACAGATCCATTATTGTGCAGGGAGGCAATCCTCTCTAACCTTACATCTTGCTTGAGGCTAGTTATATTACCCTTAAACCTTCCAATTTTTCCCCAGATATAACCTCCACTACCTTTTCACCGTGTCAATTTTAATACTATCTTAGATTAATACCTTGGCATTAATCCTCTCAGCAATCGTCTGAAACTGAACTTCTTTGGATGAGCACCTCTCAAATCCATGTAGGTTATTCATCACTCATTTTAGCACGTAACTTCTGAGCTACGGGCTGTCGCAACTGGGGAGCATCGCAAGTATGAGCTGGGGATACTCCAACTGGAGATCCCCAGGAAAGGATAGCACAGCAAACGTCTGATGGGCAATTGCACTGCAATGGGAGCCATCTGAAAATTCAAGTTAAATCCCAAACTTTGGATTCTTCCGACTGTCGTACATTAATAGTTTTACCCCATCCGACCACTCAACCCCACATGATTCTCCGGCACTCCCCCACCATCCAAAGCCCCCCACTGACCACTCTCCCCCTTCCCACTGACCATCTGAACCATGCCCCCAAACCCACTGACCACCGGAGCCTCCCCCAATCCTACCCACTTACCTTACAAACGTACCATATCCCTATCTTCTCAAAGTGGCTGGACTTTGGCAGCCAGTGCCATTAAAAAAAAGGGACGTTGTTTCCTTACCGCCAACCAGCCTGCCTTGGACAGAAGGCCGCAGGAACCCGTTGCACTACACTACTCTTGCCCATCCTGTGTCGGAAGGTAAGGTGAGAAAGGAGTAGCTTCACTTCCAGATTAGTAGGAGCAGAGTGGCACTCTGGCTCTGACTCTACTCCACAGAGGTTATAGACCAACAGAGTCCAATAAATTGGCTTTAGAGCCAAAGATCTTCACGGCTGGGCAAATTAACAACAGGTCACAATCCCAACCAACCTTGTGTTCAATGGGCACCCTGAGGAATACCGCAGCTCGGAGTAATGGGAAATTAATTCCTGCGATTCTTCTCACAAGAGCTCCTGATTTCAGTCATGTCAATCTGGACAGTAGCTGCATGGAGGCCACCCATTTTATCAGAGCAGGTGGAAAAGGCTATAGGCCTGACAGAGGCAGCAGGAGCAGCAGCCTAGTGACATTCCCACCACAGCAAGAAAGTGAAACTGAATTCAATGTAAATCTGGAAACGTGTGCTTGGTACCAGAAAGCCATCATTAAAAAGAACTGTCTCACTACCGTACTGCCACCCCTACCCAGTCAGGGCTCCACGTATCCCACATTAAGTGGGTAGCTCTTAATGCTCTTTGAAGGTGCCTTGCAAGTTGTTAGCTGTCGCTACAAAGTTCAATATCAGCCAAGGGTCATGTGACAAATGGCTTGCGTGTCCTTGCAGTCATTTCCCTGTGTCTCCTGGGCTCATACCTTGCTCTCATCCTAAGAACAGCTTTTGTGTTTAGTTAATTATTTAGATGCAGATAGTTAATCCAGTCCTTCAACTATAATTATGCCCCTGTATCTCAAAACATGCACAATTCGCATCTAAATAGGAAGACCGAGCCCCACCAGAAGAGTACAGCACTTACCTGTGCAAACACTGCTTTTTGGGCAGTGGAGACTCTGATTGCCTGCTGGTGGGTGCCTGTTGAAGATGGCCCCTGCACTGTCACCCCAGATGCCACAGAGCCACCAGGCCCATGCTTCACGGAGGCCTGAGTGACCGGCTGGCCAACCAAGAACGTGCCCTGGAAGAAAGAAAAAAGGCCTCTGTCAAACAACAACTGAATAAGAGGAATTCAGCCTCTTCCAATGAGTGACTCCAAAGATTCACATTCCCAAAGCACAGTGTAATTTCTGGCTGCACGTAGCTATGGAATGGCCGGAAAAATAAAGGACTTCAGTTATATGAAGGAACCGGAGAGGCTGGGATTGTACTCCTCAGAGCAACAAAAGTTTAAGTTTTCAAAATTATGAGGGGTTTTAATCGAGCAGATGGGGAGAAACTGTTTCCACTGGCAGGAGGGCCGGTAACAGATTTGTCATAATTGGCAAAATAACCGGAGCGGAGATGAGATTTCTTTTCAAACACAGCAAGTTATTACGTTCTGGAATGCACTGCCCGAAAAGGCGGTGAAAGCATTAGACTCTTCAAAAGGAAATCGGATATGAACCTGAAAAGGAACATTTGGGGGCCATGGGGAAAGAACAGGTTTATTTGGACAGCTTTTTCAAAGTGTCAGCACAGGTCAAATGGGCTAAATTGTCTCCTCCTGCTCTGTAAGATTTTATGGAAGACTACTGTTTTTGGATGTCAGCGGTATGTATTATAGCTTTTATCATTGTATGCAATGTAACATTGGTGCTGGAGTGATTTCGTAATGAAATATTACTGCTCTGTTAACACAATACACATCGCTATATTAAAAATACTCAGCAAATAGCTCAGCTAACTGCAGCAAGTATAAGGGTCCGTTTTCAGAGCAGTCTCTGAGAGTTAATTGGTTCACGCTCTGAAAGCATAGTACCCAGGAATGATATAACACTCCACCTGAGACATTCCAAGTGTTTGGGTGCCGACTGTACCTGGTAATTTTGGATGGAATACTGATGCAGGTGAAAATGACTCAGGGGCCAAATCCAATGAGTGGGAAGTGAGCAGTTCCCACATACCAGAGTTGGAAAGACTGTGAGATTGCACAGAGTGCCATTTGTGGGTGTGGGAAATGATGCAAGTGCTGGCAACCACATGAGGCATATCTTTGTTGGATCAACTAAAAAGGTACCCTTTTATTTGAAGTATCATTTGCCTGTTAATTAAAGTCAGAATATGTTGATTTCGGTTTAACTTTTATTTTTTTTTTAAGGGGCAATTTAGCGTTTCCAACTCACCTACCCTGCACATCTTTTGTGTTGTGGGGAGAATGTGCAAACTCCACACAGACTGTGACCCAGGAGGGAACCCAGGTTCTCGGCGTTGTGAGCCATGGTTTAACTTTTATAATTTTGAAAAGTGAAATCTTGTCCAGTAGTTTTCTTTCCATTGGTATCGTGGGGATTCCTTTATTTTGAAAAGTTAGCGATCTCTACTGGGATCAGAACAATAGGTACATAGGGCGAGATTCTCCCAAAACGGGAGAAAACGTAAAGCTGGCGTAAAACCCGGGCGGGTTTTACGGCAGCGCGCCCCTTCCCGACCGGGGACCGATTCTGGTCCCCGGTCGGGGCTAGCAGCCCGACGCCGTAGGCACCAGCAAGACGGGCTTAACGAAAATCGTTAAGCCCGCTTGCCGGAGTTAGCGCCGGCTGACGCGTCATATGACGTCAGCCGCGCATGCGTAGTTTGGAAGACTCCAACCCGCGCATGCGCGGGTGACGTCATCGCGTTTTGCGCGAAACCCGCGCATGCGCGGGGCGGGTTGCCCCTCAGCCGCCCCGCGAATGGATACTGCGGGGCGGCGGAAGGACAAGTAGTGCGCGGGCATCGGGCCCGCTGCCCGCGATCGGTGCCCACCGATCGCGGGCCCATGGCACCCTTGGCACGGCCGTGGTACGGCCGTGCCAATCGGTGCCATGGTTATTAATAGCGAGTTTGTGACGCCGTTTTTACGAACGGCAAGACCAGGTGTCTTTGCCGTTCGTAAAAACGGCGGAAAGGGCTGGGACTTCGGCCCATCTAACAGCTGAGAATCGCTGCCGGCCGTAAAAAAACGGCGGCAGCGATTCGGGTCGGGACTTCGGCGGGGAGGGGGGAGAATAGCGGGAGGGCGGCAAAAATGTCGGGAAGGCCCTCCCGCTATTCTCCCACCCGTCGTGGGGGGCGGAGAATTTCGCCCACAGGAACTAGAACAGACCATTTAGAACCTCAAGCCATTCAATTAGATTTTGGATGATCTGTATCTCAACTCCATTCACCTGCCTTAGCTTCATATCCCTTGACTCTCTTACATGGTAGAAATCTGTCAGTCTCGTGTCCACAGCATTTTGGGGACAGCATTCCAGATTTTGACTGCCTTTGGTTTGTAAGACTGTTTCCTGAATTCTCCTTAAATTGGTCCAACTCTAACTTTAATAAAAGCAAAATACTGCAGATGCTGGAAATCGGAAATAAAAACAGAAAATGCTGGAAAAACTCAGCGGGTCTGGCAGGGAGGGCAGAGAAAATGAGTTAACGTTTCAAGTCCGTGTAAAATTTCTGTTCTCTCCACAGATGCTGCCAGACTTGTTGAGTTTTCCAGCATTTTCTGTCCTTATATTAGCTCTAATTTTACTTGGAGGAAATAGTTCCTTTGTTGTACCTAATTAAATCCTTTTACGATTTCCAGTACCACAATTAGATCACATTCTAAACTCAAGGGAATCCAAGCCAAGTATAGGCATCCTGTCCTCATAATTTAACCCTCCACCCTCTGGTATCACTCACAACCTGCCAGCTCCAGCTCTGCACCAGTCCTGGGTGTGCCTTGAAGCCCATTCCTCTAATTATACCATTACACTGAGGAAGGAGAAACCGTCCAGAAATCACTGGGAACAGGTAGAAACGCAGCAACATGATGTGCATATTTTTGACGTGCTTTCATTTTTGAGGAAGTTCCAAGCACACAGAGTACCTATTCCCATTTGCACCCGTGTGATATTTCCGATTCTATCACAAGATATATAGTGACCTTGCTGAGTGTGAATTTAGTAGCAGTGTGCGCTGAATCAGGGGACATTTTACACTGCAACTTGACTGACCCTGTTCCAAACATACTTCATCTGAGGACTCATAGAGCTAGAACCATACCAATAAAAAGATAGCTATAAAATAAGAGGTGTACAGCAATTGAAATAGATAGGCATAAACAGATATAGAACAATAGAAATAGAAAATTATACAAAGAGAAACATAGAGATATAATAGAAAAAGATAGAGAGTTCAACAGTGGCCGTGAGATTAAAAAGATAATGTTTATTTTGTTTCAGATTCCAGCATCCGCAGTAATTTGCTTTTATCTTCGTGTTTATTCCTCAACTCTGGGCTAGATTCAAACCCAGGAACCAGAGCTAAAATCCACTGAAAAACACAGCCCTTTCCTCTACATTTACAACAACCAAATAAAACATATTTACTCCTGTGCCCTTGAATTTACTCAAATATTTAAGGGAGAATTATGCCATTTAATATGAAGTATTTTGCCTGAAGACGAAAGGGACCATTTTGAGGCCTTGAGCTCTGAATGGGCAGTCTCACACATCACAGCCTACACCAGGGGCGCGATTCTCCGCTCCCACGCTGGGTGGGAGAATCGCGGGAGGGCCGCTCTGGCACCCCCCACCCCCCCCCCAAAATGGCATGTCGCGTTTTGCGACTCGTCGCTCGGAGAATCGCGGGCCGCCGTTTTTCACGGCGACCCGCGATTCTCCGACCCGGATGGGCCGAGCGGCCTGCCGTTCCCGACCGGTTCATGCCGGCGGCAACCACACCTGGTCGCTGCCGGTGTGAACATGGCACCAAAAGCTGGCTGTTTTGTGGCTTGTGGGGGGCAGAGAGGGGAGTGAGCACCATGACCGTGCTTGGGAGGGAACTGGCCCGCGATCGGCCTGATCGTCGGGCCGGCGTCTTAAAGGGTCGCACTCTTTCCACTCCGCCGCCACGCAAGAGCAAGCCGCCACGTCTTGCGGGGCAGCGGAGGGGAGCCGGCCAAGAGCAGCCTCCGACGCCGTCGTGAACCTCTCCGGGTTTCACAACGGCGCGGGCCTTGCGGAGAATTCCGCCCCAGATCTTCAGTAGTGACACTGCATGTGTAAAATATCAATCTACATAGCACGGTGACAGGTAGGGGTAACTTAGATTGATAGATTTTTGTTCAGTAAGGATATTAAGGGTTACAGAAGAAAGGCAGAGACATGGAGTTAAGGTTGGAGCTGTATTGACTAGCCTATTCTCATTCCTGTGACAGCAACTTCACCTATCCCCAGTAGTCTTAATAACCCTAAATCTCACTTTCTTTTGTCATCTGTACACCTAGCTCTTTCGTGACCACTGAACAACAGCAGCACAAGTGAGTGGCCTAGGACTGACCTGCGGCGTCTGCTTGAGGATGTACGATGTGTAGCCCAGCTGTTGGGGTAGTCCACTAACTACGGTCCCCTGAATGCTGCCAGTCGTGCTCGTCGATGCTCCCTGCACCTGCTGCCCTGCTGAAAGAACATGACCATGAGATAACTCTCAAATAAAGTCCGCAGGAACATTGCATGAATAAAACAGTAATGACTATGAGCAGCTGTTGTCCAGTGCACATCTAGTGTGCGGAGGTGGGGCAGCATCAAATCTGCGTGGTGTGTCAGGGGGCAGTATGGTGTCTGGTGAGTGGGGAGAACGGTAAGGTTGCATGTGGAGAGGATAATGTATGGTTGTGTAGGGTCAGGGGACAATATGACTGTATGTGGTGAAGGTGTCGCAGTAAGCGTTAGGAACAAGGTATAACTTTATTGGTATTTGTGTGTTATGAAAGGTGGAACATGGTTCTAGTTTCATTTGGAGTTTTTTTGTGTGCAAGCTTGGTGCTGGGAGGTATGGAGGCCCTGTTTGTATACATGCATTTTTAAATTAGGTTTACAACTCTTGAAGTGAAGAGATGGATTTCAAAGGAGGTAGCCGTGTAATGAATTTAGGGGGGGGGGGGGGGAGTAGGAAAAAAAAACTGCGCAGTTGCCTAGCGACAGCGGTCCAGTGACGCACATACACAGGCCTCGAGAAAGACAGAAAAGCAGTTCACATATCAGAAAGTGAGGGCAGGTGTTCTAAGCTCTCTAGTAAGAAATCCTGCAAGGTTGCTGGGGACTGAGTTGAAGGAACTCATGTGTTTGTTCTGCCTTTGAAGTCACAGTGAGTGTGGTTTTCGGTGCCTCGGAGAGAGATACCAACTGGGGGGAAAGCATTTGGTGAATGCTCAGTATTCCACTGGAAGAGAACAGTTTGCAACTGGGCCAGCCCAAGGAAGAAGCATTGGTGTTAAGACAGTGGTAGACCTGCACTCGATTTGTGTCTCAAAAGGGTATTTCTGGGATAAAAGGAATAGTGTGAGTTTGAATCATTTTCTGGTGTTGAAATTGAGACTTTTCCAACCTTTATGTATGCTGTTATCGCTAATCTTTCCTTGTTTTAATAAATGTTTAACTTTTTATGTTAAAAGTTCATCAGTAGCGGTGGCGACATGTAGCTGGAAGCCGCACGTTGGGAGGCTCCCTCTAGAGTTCTCGGTGTTTGGTCCTTTTCACCCAGTTTGGGGGGGGGGGGGGGGACTTGAATGCAAACCTGTCCCAAAAGGCACCAGAGGATATTGAAACCCCAAGAAAGAATATTGGGAGAAAAAGAGTGAGCTAGTCCACCAGCAGAGTTGACCACGGTGCGGAGTTCGGTTGAAAGGAAGATGGTGGGAGTAAGCTCGCCGGGGGGGCTGCGGCCATTACTGTGGATACGTCGGCCGAGGTGATGGCGGTGGAATTTGAATGTCAACTTGTCAACATTTTGAGCGGCAAGGGAGGGAGATGATGGACACGCTCAAGAAATCGGTGGAGGGCTCACTGGCCCCCGATTAAGGAGGCTCTCGGAAAGACGGCGGAGGGGATGCGGGAGCATGGTGAGATGATGAAGGGGGTGGAGGACGCACTGTCACGACACAGCAAGCAGTTCGCCCCGCTAGAAGAGGAACTGCTGAAGGCGGAGGACAGAAATAAGTGCATGAAGGCCAAGGTTGAGGACGTGGAGAACGGGTCGCGACGGCAGAACCTCAGGATCGTGGGGCTGCCCGAGGGGTTGGAGGGCTTGAGGCCAACCGAGTATTTTATGAAGATGCTTGCGTAGCTGTTGGGGGAGGAAGAGAAAGCCACCCCTCCTTCAAGCTGGATACGGTCCACCGGTTGCTCCAGCCAAAACAATAGGCGAATGAGCCACCAAGAGCTGTGATAGTCTGCCTTCACAGCTATCAGATGAAGGAGATGGTCTTGAGATGGGCCAAGCAGAATCGGGGGGTGAGGTGAGAAGGCAGTGGTATTTGTATATCAGGATGTCACGGTGGAGCTGGTGAGTAGACGCATGGCCTTTAACAGAGGGGAGGAGACAGCGCTTTTCAATAGTGGGGTGCATTGCGGGGTGATCTATCCGGCGAGGCTGAGGGTCACGCATAGCTCCAGAGACCATTTCTTTGAGACGGAGGCGATCGTGAAGGCTGAAGGACGAGGACTGAACTAAGATGGACACTGGAACTTTGTTGTTGTGGTTGGGAAGAGTAGGATAAGTTCTGCTGTTTGTACCCTTTAATTTCTTTGTAGAAAGGTTATGGTTAAAGTTACATTTTGTTTGGGGTGTGTTTTCGTTGTGTGGGTGGCCTTTCTCCTCTCCAGGGGCTGTCCTGGGTTGGAGATGGTATGCAGGCGGGGAGAGGGAAGGAGGAGGGTTGAGCTAGTGGGGGGAAAAGGGGAAGTTTTGATACTTGAGGTGGATGGTTTGAGTATGGGGTTTTTTGTTTAGTTCCTTTGTTGTGGATACTGCGGTTGGTGGGGAGGGGGGGGGGGGGGGGTCGGGCAGGGGCCACCTCACTAACAAACTGGAGTTGGCTAATGAACAGGAGCGAGGCGAGGGGAGGGGCTGCGGCTCGCTGAACCTCGGCAGTCAGGTTTCGTCTTGCCTAAGAGGTGTGAATGGTGGAGGTAGGGGGAGATTGAAGAGAAGGGTTATTTCGAGAGAAAGTGGTTGGGCCGTTTCTGGGATGGGGAGTGGCAGTTGGCTGACGGTGACTGGGGGTAGTTCTTGGTCTGATTCGTGGGGCGGGGCTGGGTGCCATCTTGGGTGAGCTCAGGCGTGAGGAATCGGGTGGAGGGATAGTATTATCCATTACGTGGGCATGGCTGATATGAAGGGGCGGGGGCTGAGAGACCTCGTTTGGATAGTAGCGTGGAATGTGCGGGGATTGGATGGCCGATAAAGTGAGAGAGTTTTCACTCACCTGAGGGCTTGAGGGCCGACGTGGTGCTGCTGCAGGAGACCCATTGGCTGGTTAAAGATCAGCGGCGAAATTCTCCCAAAGGGAGACAAAGTGCCGATGCTGGATGAAACCGGAGTGTTTCACTCCGGAGTCAGCGGCCACTCCTCGCCCCCTATTCTCCCACCCCCAGGGGGCCAGGAGCGGCGGCGCATCAATCTCGCGCGCCAGGTCTTGACGCTTGCGTCAAAGCAGCGCCGCCTGAATGACGTGGCCTGCGGTGCCTAAATGGCGTCACCCCGCATGCGCGGTTGCCATCTTCCCCTCCGCTGCCCCGCAAGACATGGAGGATTGATCTTGCGGGGCGGCGGAGGGAAAAGAGTGTGTCTTTCAGAGACGCCGGCCCGACGATCAGTGGGCACCGATCGCGTGCCAGACCCCTCCTGAGCACCCCCCTGGTGCTTGATTCTCCCTCCGCCCCCCACAGGCCCCACACGCAGCGGTCGCGCGATGTTCACGCCGGCAACGACCAGGGGCGGAATTCTCCCAAAGACCTGATGCCGTCGTGAAACCCGAGAGGTTCACGACGGCGTCGGAGGCCTCTCCTGGCCCCCTATTCTCCCCCCGCCGGGGGGGCTAGGAGGGCCATGCCGGGAGAGTCGGCCGCCAGGACTTGTCGCTGGCGGCAAGGCCCGGCGCGCCGAGAATGACGTGGCCGACGCGCATGCGCAGGTTGGCCGGCGCCAACCCGGGCATGCGCGGTTGCCGTCTTCCCCTCCGCCGCCCCGCAAGATGTGCGAGCATCGGAAGAAGGCCAGTGGTTTATTGGCTGGCCAGCTTAGGCAGCAGGCAGCCTCCAGGAGATTGTTCAGGTGTGGGATTGGGCGTGGGGGGGTGCTGGTGTCCGCACTGGAGGAGGTGAACAGGGCATTTGAGGAGTTTTAGAAAAAGCTGTACAGGCTGAAACTGCTGGGGGATGAGTTGGATATGGTGGCGTTTTTGGAGGGATTAGAGGACCCATGGTGGAGGAGGAGGACAAGTGGGGCTGGAGGAACCATTGGGGATTAAGGAGGTTCGGACAGTAATAGAGAAAATGCAGACATGTAAGGCTCCGAGGCCAGATGGGTTCCCGATGGAATTTTATAAGTAGTTTGCAGATCGGCTGGAACCGCTGTTGGTGGAGATGTTTGAAAATGCGGTGGCAAGGGGGGCACTCTGGGAGACGACGAGGCAGGCCTTCATTTCACTGCTATTAAAGAAAGACAAGGCCCCACAAGAGTGCGGTTAATATAATTAAAGGAATTACATAACGAGGTCGAGGATGAGCTAGTTGAGTGAGGGAGTGGAGCACGTCTGAGCGGCGTGGGAGGGGGGGGCAATTATGTTTGTATGTTCTGGTCTGGGGAGCTTTGGGGGCTCTTTCTTCAGCACCATGTCAGTCGTCTTGCAAATGGATTTTGAGCCCAATCCCCTAAGGGTCAAATTTGGGGTGTGGGTCCTACTGGAGCTACAGATGGGAGCAGATGTTTAGCCTTCGCCTCGCTGATTGTTCGCGGGTGGGTTCTGTTGGGTTGACGGTCTGTTTCTTCGCCCTGTGCCTCAGGGTGGCTGGGGAATTTAATGGAATTCCTAGACCTTGAAAAGGTTACGTTCACCTTGACAGGTGTGATCGAGGGGTTCTACAAAAGATGGTGCCCGTTCATTCTCAAAGAGTTGGAGAGGAGGAGTAGGGTCTGGGGGGGGGTTGTTTTTTATTTGCACTGTTTTTGTTTGAGGTGGGGTATGTTTGTTTTTATTTTGTATAAAATGTTAATAAAAATACTTTTAAAAAGTTCATCAGTCAACTGTGAATCTGCTCAATAACATAGAACATCAACAGTACAGCACAGTACAGGCCCTTCAGCCCACGATGTTGTGCCGACCATTTATCCTAATCTAAGATCAACCTAACCTACACCCCTTCAATTTACTGCTGTCCATGTGCCTGTCCAAGAGTCGCTTAAATGTCCCTAATGACTCTGACTCCTCCACCTCTGCTGGAAGTGCATTCCACACACCCATCACTCTCTGTGTAAAGAACTAAAGAACCTACCTCTGACATCTCTCCAATACCTTTTTGTTCTCTTTCTTTGCGACAGGTTTAGATAAAGGATCTGGATCGGCGCAGGCTGGGAGGGCCAAAGGGCCTGATCCTGTGCTGTAATTTTCTTTGTTCTCTTTCTTTGTTATCTTCCTCCAATCACCTTCAAATTATGCCCCCTTGTGATAGCCATTTCCACCCTGGGGAAAAGTCTCTGGCTATCCACTCTATCCATGCCCCTTATCACCTTGTACACCTCTATCAAGTCACCTCTCTGCCTTCTTCGCTCCAGTGAGAAAAGCGCTAGCTCCCTCAACCTTTCTTCATAAGACATGCCCTCCAGTCCAGGCAGCATCCTGGAAAATCTCCTCTGTACCCTCTCCAAAGCATCCACATCCTGCCTATAATGAGGCGACCAGAACTGGACACAATATTCCAAGTGTTGTCAAACTAGAGTATTATAAAGCTGCAGCACAACCTCGCGGCTCTTAAACTCAATCCCCCTGTTAATGAAAGCCAACACACCATACGCTTCTTAACAACCCTATCAACCTGGGTGACAACTTTGAGGGATCGATGTACATGGACTCCAAGATCCCTCTGTTCCTCCATACTTCCAAGAATCCTGCCTTTAACCCTATATTCAGCATTCAAATTTGACCGTCCAAAATGAATCACTTCACATTTATCTAGGTTGAAATCCATATGCCACTTCTCAGCCCAGCTCTGCATCCTGTCAATGTCCTGTTGTAACCTGCAACAACCCTCAACACTATCTACAACTCCCCCAACCTTCGTGTCGTCAGCAAACTTACTAACCCACCCTTCCACTTCCTCATCCAAGTCATTTAGAAAAACCACAAAGAGCAGAGGTCCCAGAACAGATCCTTGCGGGACACCACTGGTCACCGACCTCCAGGCGGAATACTTTCCATCCACTACCACTCGCTGTCTTCTTTCGGCCAGCCAATTCTGTATCCAGACAGTCACATTTTCCTGTATCCCATGCCCCCTAACTTTCTGAATGAGCCTACCATGGGGAACCTTATCAAATGCCTTACTGAAATCCTTATACACCATATCCACTGCCCGACCTTCATCAATGTGTCTCGTCACATCCTCAAAGAATTCAATGAGGCTCGTGAGGCATGACCTGCCCCTCACAAAGCCATGCTGACTATCTTTAATCAAACTATGTTTTTCTAAATAATCATAAATCCTATCTCTCAGAATCATTTCCAACATTTTGCTCACCACAGACGCAAGACTGATGGGTCTGTAATTCCCAGGGATTTCCCTATTCCCTTTCTTGAACAGGGGAACAACATTCGCCTCCCTCCAATCATCCGGGACTACTCCAGTGAAGAGTGAAGACACAAAGATCATCGCCAACGGCGCAGCAATCTCCTCCCCCGTTTCCCTTAGTAACCTTGGGTATATCCCATCAAGTCCAGGGGACCTATCTATCCTGACGCTTTTCAAAATTTCCAGCACATCTTTCTTCTTAATATCAACCTGTTCGAGTCTATTAACCTGGTTCACATGAGCAACAAGGTCCCTCTCTCTAGTGAATACTGAAGCAAAGTATTCATTTAGGGCCCCCATCTCCTCAGACTCTCGGCACAAATTCCCTCCACTATCCCTGATCGGCCCTACTCACACTCTGATCATCCTCTTATTTCTCACATAAGTGAAGAACACCTTGGGGTATACTTGTTTTGAAGGGGAACGGCCACGAGCGATCCCTGCACTGTCTGCCTATTCGTTTTCCTTCCCTTGACTGTAACCCAGCTACTCTTGTCCTGTATCTTGGGTGTGGCTACCTCCCTGTAACTCGTCTCCATTACCCCCTCTGCCTCCTGGATGATCCAAAGTTCATCCAGCTCCAGCTCTAGTTCCCTAACGCGGTCTCTGAGGAGCTGTAGTTAGTGCACTTCCCGCAGGTATAGTCAGCGGGGACACCGGTGGTATCCCTCACCACCCACATCCTACAGGAGGAGCATGCAACTGCCCTAGCCTCCATCCCCTCTAATCTAAATTCACAAAGAGATTTAAAGGAGGGAAATAAAAGAAAGATTAAACACCCGTTAGGCCCTTATACAGTTGCTACTCTCCCAAGTGAACCCTCGAAAATTGGTGATTCTGCGAAATGAAAGAATGATAGCTTGTTGCCCCCCCCCCCCCCCCCCCCCCCCCCCCCCCCCCCCGAAAAAAAAAGAGAAAATAACTTTCCTCTTTGGTTTCTAAAGAAAAAACAAAGTTAGGACCTATCAAACCAGGTTTCACTTTGCAATCTGATTTATCCAGTATTAAGAGATGGGATCATAACATAAGTCTGTGTGTAGTAATGGGAATACAGTGAGTGTGTGTGCTATAGGGGGTGGCAGTAAGGCCGTGTGTGTTAGAGGAGGAGCAAGCATTAAAGCTGATGTTTATGTGTAGCGAAGAGAAAATAGGGGAGCTTGAGTCTATAATCTGTGTTTCAACCTGTTTGGGACTCAGTTGTACGCTGTAGACATGACTAGCAGCGTGCAGGGGATAAGATACACGCTGGACTGGAGTATTCAATCTGCCAGATATCTGGGACACATTGTATAGACTGCCATTGAGCGTTCTGTCTGTGCAGGAGTAAATGAAAAGGACTTGATGTATGGGTTATTGGCTGTAAATCACTCTATCTATTAACTACAGAGGCAGTGGGGGAGTAAACTGTTCCAGCACAGTGAGCATTCTCAGTAAAGAATGGCCACCCTCAAATGTGTAAAACTAATCACCCTTCTTCATTATTTCATGTCTCAAACCACACAGAACTCCCCCGGACAGAGGGGGGAACTTGACCTGTGGCCTCACACATCTCCCTGGAGGAGTGACCTGAACCTCTGAGTCCCAGGCTTGGTTCTATATTGCAGTCGGTCACCTACTCCCATTTCCCTGCAGTCGCTATTCACTACAGTCACGAGGACATGTACAACTTTGGCCTGCATCACCTTTCAAACCTCCCTGCATATGGTAACGCTTGGTAGATTCTGAGTGGTACAACCAATGGGAATTTTCCTTTGGATTGATTAGTCCATTTCAGGTGTTTCACTAAGTCCACTGGGTGTGAAGGAGTGGGGGCAGAATGGGTGGTGGGAAGGACCAGTACCCCTGAACAGCTGCAAATCACTTCCATCATAATATCGCAGTACATAATAGTGCAATTCACGAACATTATATGTTTGGCAGGGGCTTAAGGACCTCCCTCTCTCTCGAAGGTCATGCCAGCTTCCAGGTCCCCGCATGCTAACTTAACCCAAATCGGCTGATGCAGAAAGATCTTACCTGTTGGGTTAGCAGCCCGCAGGATAGCTCCCTGTGGTATCAGCAGCAGCTTGCCTTTGCCTGAGGGGTTCTTGCTGTTGGTTGTTAGGTAGAGTTTGGTCCCTGGGGGCAGGTTAGCCAGGTTGGCCAAGTTGGTGGCTGGGAGCTGCAGCGTGGCCATAACTGAGGGATAAAAAAACACGTGAGAGGAGACACCGATAAACTTAGGCATTTTATACATCTGAATTGAGTTTAGCTGGTTTACAAACTGAGGTTGAACCAACAGAATCAAGTGCACTGTGATATTTATTGACTGAAGGTTTTAAATAGCTTCAGGTTCTGATATGTTTGGATGATGGGCCGGATTCTCCGGTCCTCCAGGCTGCATATCGTTCAGCGGGTGCCATTCACTGGTGGCGGGATTCTATACTCCCAATGCTTGTCAATTAAGTTTCTGATGTAAGCCATCCCACACTGCTGGGAAACCCGCGGGTGGGAGGTGCGCTGCCGGCAGGAAAAGAGAATCCCGACAGCCGGAGAATTCCGGTCAATATCCTGCTTCTGGTTTTACCAAAACCAAAACACTTTTTATGGTCTGTGCCAAATCTTGGTTTTCAGCTCCGTGGTCAGTATCTCCGAGTCCCGATGGATCTGGGGCCTCCCATGCCTGCGCCGGCTGGGAAGGCATTAACATGCACGGTTCGGATTTTTAAAACATTGGTCAGGCACATATGCATGGGTCTAATCAATGTAAAAAATCAGAACTACACGTATGTGGCCCTTTCCTGGCCGGTGCATGCATGGTTCAGATTGCCAACAAAAAATATTCCCAACAGCGCACGTGCAGCCCTTTCCTGGCTGACGCATGCACAGGAGATCCCAGGTTCTTTGAGAATTGGAGATGCCGACCATGGAGTTGAAGATAAAGTCCCCGTGCGCAGCGCAAAAAGTAAAAACATAAAAAGGGCTGGGAGAAACGAGGGAGAGGTTGAAAAAAAAAACAGGAGAGAAGACAGGGAGAAGTAAAAAAAAAACAATGTTCCAAGTAAGGGAAGAGACAGAGGAAGGAAACAGGAATCAATAAAGTTAAGAAAAAGACAAAAAGGCTCCAATATTGTATTTGACATGTGATGAGGCACTCATTGTAAACTTCTTAAACTAATGAAAATTGTATTAAATGATGAATTAAATAGTTTTTAGGAGGTTTTAGAGATAAAAATGCTTTTGTAAGAGGGCAGTTACGTTGGAGAAAATAGGTGTGCCTCAGAATTATTTACGGTATAAAGGTGTGCCATGACGTCAAAAAGGTGGGGGAAAAAGGTAAACAAAGTCGAACTTGCTAAGTACTTCTCAACCCTGTGTGAGCCAACGCAGAAATATCACCTATGCCTTCAGGGTTCCCCATTGTTTGTGAACAGTGCCTTTTGGGATGTGGAGGAATTAGTTGGTAGCACTCTCATCTGAGCCCCAAGATTAAAGGTTCAAGTACTATTCCAGGTTGAGCCTAAAAATCAAGGCTGAAATGCAGTGCAGTATTGAAGGGGTGCTGCACCGGCAGAGTTGCCGTGGCTCAGATGAGATGTTAAACCGAAGTCCCGTCTACCATTTCAGGTGAACGTAACAGATCCCATGATGCGATTTTGAACAAGAACGGGGCAGTTAGCTCCGCTATCCTGGCCAATATTAACCCTCAATCAACATCACAAAAACAGATTATGTGGGAGTTTGCGATGCACAAATTGGTTCCAGTGTTTTCAATATTACAACAGGAACTACATTTCAATAACGCTTCATTGGCCTTGGGAACACCAAGTGGTCATGAAAGACCGATATAAATGTCTCTCTCTATTAGTAAGCACAGCAATAGTTGCTTAGAGATAGATCAATAGGGTTAGATATGACCCCAAACATCTGCAAACTGAACCGACTGTGCTTTCTTTACCATAACGTGTCTTTTATTCCCTACATTAACTATTCAGCACTTTGATTAGATTGTTGTAAAGACCTCACACCAAGGTACCGTTTATACTATACCTACCTTGGCCCACGGTACCAAAGGGCAGGAACTGATTGTGTTGAAGAAACGTTGGCAGTGGCCTTCTTCCCTTTTTTGCCTTTCACCCTGACAATGCACAAAGAACTCTACATTCCTCCAAATCCAGCCTCTTGGGCCCGCCTGGTTTCCTTTTGACAGCCGTGCCGTCTGCGGTCTGAGGCTCTGAAGTCTGTAATTCCCCCCTTAACCCTCACTGTCTCTCTTCTCCATTAAGGTGCTCCTTTAACCTCTCTTTAACAAACACGCTCAATACTCCTTATGTGGCTCAGTGCCAAATTTTGTTTGCTAAGTGCTTTGAGACATTATAGGTGCTAAATAAATGCAAGCCGTTGATTCCCTTCCTTTATTTCCCCCTCCCTTGCCCTGCACTCTGCTGTTCTGAAAGTGTTGAGCTTTCCTGCATACAATTCCCCCCTCCAGCAACAGGTCTCAGCAGCCACGGTGAGACCAGCCATGATCGTAATGAACGGTGGAGCAGGCTCGAGAGGCTGAATTGCCTACTCCTGCTCCTAAGTCCATGTGTTATAAGAAAGAACTGCTCTGACTGATTTCACCATCCAGCTCTTGGCCTGTAGTACTGTAGGTGACAACACCCCAAGCACAAATATGGTGCTTAAGATCAATAAGGGGCTGTTTAGCTCACAGGGCTAATCGCTGGCTTTGAAAGCAGACCAAGGCAAGCCAGCAGCACGGTTCGATTCCCGTAACAGCCTCCCCGAACAGGCGCCGGAATGTGGCGACTAGGGGCTTTTCACAGTTACTTCATTTGAAGCCTACTCGTGACAATAAGCGATTTTCATTTCATTCATTAAGGGGATTTCTTGATTAATATGAAGATCAGGGGTTACGAGGAGAAGGCAGGAGAATAGGGATGAGGAACATATCAGCCATGAACAAATGGCGGAGCTGACTCTCTGGGCCAAATGGCCTACTTCTGTTCCTATATCTTATGAACTTGTATTTCACCTGAAAAGTGCAGGCTGTTTGATGGTGCTGGTGACGTTGATCACCTATCAAACACTTGCACTGTCCGGAAGAAGTATCTAGATGTCTAGGGAGAAAAGGAAGTCTTAACGATTTTCCCCCTCAGTGGAACTCAAGCATCCATGTTGCTGCCCCAATATGATACCAACTAGGCTCAGCGGCAGCTCTCACCTCTGAATCAGAAGGTCAAGGTTCAAGTCCCAGTTCAACATATAATCCAGACTGACACTGCAGTGCAGTACAAAAGAAGTGCTAGACTGTCAGATGTGCTGTCCTTCAGATCGGAAATTTGACCAAGCCTCTCAGGGTATCCCACGGTATGATTCAAAGATGAGCAAGGGGATTTTCCGCGAGGTCCTGATCAAGTTACCTCTCAAACGTCATCACTAAAGCAGCTTGTTTATCTGCTTTGTTTGTGGGAGGCTGTTGAGTGCAAATTGGCCATCATATTTTCACATAACAGTGGACACGCTTCAAAGATACTTCATTGACTGTGAAGTGTTTTAGGACATCATGGGGCTATGAAGAATACTATATAAATACTATATAAATGCAATTTTTTCTTCCTAAACCAGAGTTTGAAATTGAAGAAACCTTCCTGGTTGACAAGGGGCAACAACATTGGTTGGAGGGTCTAACCACTGATTTAGAGGATATGGTTGCATGCGCAACAAGACAAACCAACAGAAAATGAATGCATCTGATATATACCTCACCATTTACAATGACGCGTACGTCCAAATGCAATGTGTCTGCTGTGTGGAATGGCCAATATAAAGTGGCAATGTTAATACTGAGTTAATTTCACCGCCTTAACTTCATGTGTGTGAAGTGTCTTGACCCAATGGACAGCTGAGTTATTATTAGCTGGGTTTGCAATCTACTTTACTCTCGGTCTAGTTTTAAGGCTTTGTGGATGTTGCTATTCCTGTGTGAATAAGTGGCTTATTTGAAAAAGGCATGAAATTTATTTTGATTTCTGGCACAGGTAAATTGATAGCTAATGGAAAGCTGCCAAACTAATTCTACAATATGATATAAAGCAAACCAGCTGTCTTATAGCTTCAATGTAAAGTGAATGAAATGCACTGAATATTGTTTAAGTACAATCAGCTGCAAACTCACTCAACCAAGCTGGCATAGCCTCAGGGTCAGAGTCAGGCAGGGCTTTTCTCCCAAGCCAAAGAGAAACCAGCAACGTGCCACAACGACTGTCGTCTGGTGGCCTTGACATCAATCATAATGAAGTGCTTCGTGAGTTGGTCATGAGGCACACCAACTCCACACTCCCAGAATGCCTAGATCCACTGCAACTCACATACCGCCGCAACCGGTCCACAGCAGACGCTATCTCCCTGCCCCTACACTCATCCCTGGAGCATCTCGACAACAAGGACTCCTACATCAGACTCCTATTTATTGACTATAACTCCGCCTTCAACACCATAATCCCAGCCAAGTTCATATCAAAGCTCCAAAACCTAGGACTTGGTTCCTCACTCTGCTACGAGAGTTCCTCGACTTTCAGACCCATAGACCACAATCAATAAGGATAAGCACCTCTTCCATGACAGTCCTCAATACCGGGGCCTCACAAGACTGTGTACTTAGTCCTCTACTATACACCTTATACTCACATGACTATGTGGCAAAATTTGACTCCAACTCCACCTACTAATTTACTTACAACACGTCTGTCGTGGGTCGGATCTCGAACAACGATGAGTCAGAATACAGGAGGGAGATAGAGAAACTAGTGGAGTGGTGAAACTACAATCACTCCCTCAATGTCAGCAAAATCAAAGAGCTCATCATTGACTTCAGGAAGTAAAGTATTGTATACACCGCTGTCTGCATCAACGGGGCCAAGGTGGAGATGGTTGACAGCTTCAAATCCCTAGGTGTGCACATCACCAACAATCTGTCCTGGTCCACCCACGTCGACGCTACCACCAAGAAAGCACAACAGCGCTATACTTTCTCGGAAAACGTAAGGAAATTTGGCATGTCCACATTGAGTTTTACCAAGTTTTACAGATGCATCACAGACAGCATCTTATGTGGCTTCATCACAGCCTGGTATGGCAACTGCTCGGCCCCAGACCGTAAGAAACTACAGATTCATGAATACCACCCAGTCCATCACACAAACCCGCCTCCCATCTATCTACACCTCCCGCTGCCTTGGGAAAGCAGACAGCATGATCAAAGACCAGTCCCACCCGGCTTATTCACTCTTCTAACTTCTTCCATTGGGCAGGAGATACAAAGGTCTGTGAACACGCACTAACAGATTAAAAAACAGCATCGTCCCTGCTGTTACCAGACTCCTAAACGATCCTCTGGTGGACTGATCTGATCTCTTCACACGTCTTCTCTACTGAGTAGTACTGCCCTTCTGTATGCTTTTTAAAACATAAATTTAGAGTACCCTATTCATTTTTTCCAATTAAGGGACAATTTAGGGTGGCCAATCCACCTAGCCTGCACATCTTTGGGTTGTGAGGGCGAAACCCACGCAAACACCGGGAGAATGTGCTCCACACGGACAGTGACCCAGAGCTGGGATCGAACCTGGGACCTTGGCGCCGTGAGGCAGCATTGCTAATCACTGTGCCACCGTGCTGCCTCCACTTCAGTATGCTTCACCCGATGCCTGTGTCTACGTATTTCCATTGTGTATTTTATGTCTGCCCTATGTATTTTCTTTTCATCAATGGAATGATCTATCTAAAATGTACGCAGAACAATACTTTTCACTGTACCTCGGTACATGTGACAATAAACAAATCAAATCCAATCCTCTCTTCCCTGTCTTGTTCATGTCTTGTATCAGAAATTTTGCCAAGTCCATCAGGAACGAGGTAGGCATAAGAAAGATGCCTTTCTGGAGCATGTCTTTGCCAAACAGGTAGGGAAGAGATGTGATAGTTTTTGTTGAGGTTCATCTCGAGCAGCTCTGTGATGCAGGACTCTGTGCTCTCCGGGCTGTTCCCAGGGATGCACACTGAGATAAACATCAACTGCGGCTGGAGGACCATCAACTCGGTGAAAGATGAGCCCTGTTCTGTCTGAAACCTGTTGGTCTTCCCGTGCAAAGAGTTGTCACAAGCGAGTGTTGCAGACTAGCACGTTCCAGGCTCCAGGATTGTGTGCTGAGGTATGTGTACTTGGGGCAGTTGCCGCAAAGTTGCAATGAGGAAATGTCACTGCCTAAGTCTGTTGAGCCTGAGTACACTGACGGGTGGTGGTGGGGGGGGGGGGTATATTTGACATGCAGTGGAACATTGTAAATATTAACTAACTGTAACTGTTGTAGCATACAGTATTGGAAGAGGTGGTTTGTTTTACACTTCATGTCGTGTCAACTTTGAACAGTCACGAAATGTACTTTTACAAACATTAGACTTCCGGTGATGGCCATGAGCTGAGCGGTCGGACGAAAGGTGGCTCTCTGTTGGGAACATCTTACCAGGCCCTTTTAACCAGTCAAACAAAGACAAAAACGCAATGAAAACCACCTCAACCTCACCGCCAACTAACAACCGACTGACCCCATAGGGAGGGGGAAACAGAAACCCCCTCCCATCAAAATAGCCACCTGGAACGTAAGAGGCCAATGAAAAGATCCAGAGTCTTCGCCCATCTAAAGAGCCTGAAGGTCGACATAATCTTCCTCCAAGAGACACACCTGAGGGAGAGGGACTGACTGTGGGTAAGTAGAGTTTGGGTGGGACAGACTTACCAGGCGTGCTTCAACACGAGGGGGGTGGGGACATACTATTTAGCATGAGGACAGCCTTTACAGTGATAAACACGGTGACGCACTCAAGGGGATGATACGTGATGGTTAGCGGTGTTCTGTGCTTCTTGTAAATATATACACCCCAAACTGAGACAACGCCAACTTCATTAAACAAACAATGGCAGGGCAGCACGGTGGCGCAGTGGGTTAGCCCTGCTGCCTCACGGTGCCGAGGTCCCAGGTTTGATCCCGGCTCTGGGTCACTGTCCGTGTGGAGTTTGCACATTCTCCCCGTGTTTGCGTGGGTTTCAACCCCACAACACAAAGATGTGCAGGGTAGGCGGATGGCCATGCTGAATTAGCCCTTAATTGGAAAAATTGGGTACGCTAAATTTATATAAATTGACCTCAGCTCCCACCAGCTCATCATGAGGGAAGACTATGTACAGGACCCAATGACAGACATTCAGCCCCAGGTTGGGGAAAAACTGGGAATGGCAAAGGAACTGAACACCTTTAAGGAGCAGATGGGGGTATGGGGGGGACCCATGGAGGTTCAATCATCTGAGGGAAAAGGAATTCTCCTTTTTCTCCCATATTCACAAAGTCTACTCCCAAATCAACTTCTTTGTAGATGGTAAAGCCGTGCTTCCAGGAGTGGAATACTCAGCAGTAGTAATCACGGACCACGTGCCACACCATATGGACATGAGGTTGGACACAGCCCTCCTTGACGACAAGGCGTTCTGCGAGAAAATGTCACAAGCCATCGACGGGTATGTAACCTGCAACCAAAATGGGGCGTCTCACCTTCCACGTTCTGGGAGGCACTGAAGACAGTGATAGGGATGGGGACAGGAAGGAAAGGGTGGCTGAGCAACTACTGATCAACTCCATACTGGAAGTGGACCGATGGTACTCCCCGGCCCCGAGCGTGGAGCTGCTAGCGAAAGAAAAAAAACTACAAATGGAATTTGACCCACTCTCTACTGGGAAAGCAGTGAACCAGTTCCGCCAGACACGGGGGACATTTTATGAGCATGGAGACCAGGTCTGCCGCTTACTGGCTCATCAACTGAGAAAGCAGGCAGCCACAAGGGAGATAACGCAGGTAAGGGACAGGAACAGCAGACTAGTCACAGTGACAAATAAGATTAACGAGACCCCCATCTGCAAAAAACAATCAATTCACCCTGACAACAATAGATCATAGAATTTACAGTGCAGAAGGAGGCCATTCGGCCCATCGAGTCTGCACCGGCTCTTGGAAAGAGCACCCTACCCACGGTCAACACCTCCACCCTATCCCCATAACCCAGTAACCCCACCCAACACTAAGGGCAATTTAGCATGGCCAATCCACCTAACCTGCACATCTTTGGACTATGGGCGGAAACCGACGCACACACGGGGAGGATGTGCAGACTCCGCACAGACAGTGACCCAAGCCGGAATCGAACCTGGGACCTTGGAGCTGTGAAGCAATTGTGCTATCCACAATGCTACCATGCTGCCCGCTGCTGGTGTGCGCGGGTTTGGGAGGAGGAGGGGAAAAAACACATTGTAATTTATTTCCTAGCTCCCTATATTCTGCTTTCAGGATCTCATCCCATCCAAAGCTGGGAGAGATAACTGTAGAGCCTGTGGCTCTATGTGACTGGCAGCCTCATTTGGAGAGGTGGGCCTTGCTGACATAGGTGAAATGAGAAAGGACCCTCCACTGGAGATGCCCTCTGAAGACTTTAGAAAGTTGAGTAAGATGTGGCTGCCAGGCTGTCATGGAGGGGGGATGTCGCCTTTAAAAGGTGGAAACAGGACTAACTGATACTGACAGTAATGGACGTAACGAACTAACAGAAAAGCTCCAGCTCCCGAAAGGGAACAAGCTTCGATACCTGCAACTGAGGAACGTCCTCCGCAAGTAGACCGTAACACTGTGCCAGCTACCCGGGCGCACTCTACTGGACAGACTGCTAACATCAGGCCAGTTGGGGGCTGGTAACTGCGCTGACATGTACGGACGAATGCTGGAGGAGGTAAGGGCCCCCCTGGATGAGATACGGGAAATGTGGGAGGAGGAGCTGGGCATGAACAAAGGGAAGGACTCTGGATCGAAGCACTGCAAAGGGCGATCTCCACCTCCTCATGCGCAGGGCTGAGCCTAACGCAGCTAAAGGTAGTGCAAAGGATACACTTAACCAGAACAAGCATGAGCGGGTTCTTCCCGGAGATGGAGGACATCTGAATGGTGCGAGTGCGGCCGGCCAACCACGCCCACATGTTCTGGGCCTGCCCCAAACTTTTTGGATGCTGAATCACCTTTTTTTGAAGCAATGGGCAGGGTTGTGGGAGTATGGGTGGAGCCATGTCCGCTGGTGGCAGTCTTCGGAGCGTCAAAACAGCCAGAGTTTTCATGGGGAAAAGGGAAGATGCCCTATCCTTTGCCTCCCTGATTGCCCGGTGGAGACTCCTGCTCGGCTAGAGATCAGCAGCGCCTCCCAAGGCCCTGGTCTGGTTGTCCTACTTGGCAGAATTCCTTGAATTAGAGAAAATAAAATTTGCCATCAGAGGATCGGTCGAAGGCTTCCACAATACATGGAAGCAATTCACCAGCCTCTTCAAGGACCTGTTCGTGACCTGCAATTAACTTGGCGGTGGGAGGGGTGGGAGTCCGAAATAGACAGGAGAAAAGAAGGGGGAGGAAAGGGGGAAGGGAAGGCAACACCCAAAACACAGGGAAAGCCTGTACAAAGGCAGCAAAGGGGGGGAAAAAAACATCATGCTGCCACGGCAACCCAGGCGGCACGGTAGTACAGTGGTTAGCACTGTTGTTTCACAGCGCCAGGGTCCCAGGTTCGATTCCCGGCTTGGTTCGCGGTCTGTGCAGAGGCTGCACATTCTCCCCGTGTCAGCGTAGGTTTCCTCCGAGCGCTCCCATTTCCTCCCATAAGCCCCGAAAGACGTGCTGTTAGGTGAATTGGACATCCTGAGTTCTCCCGCTGTGTAACTGAATAGGCGCTGGAGTCTGGCGACTGGGGGCTTTTCACAGTAACTTCATTGTAGTGTAAATGTAAGCCTACTTGTGACAATAATAAAGATTATTATTATTATTAGGTTACACCTCTGTGGCCTCAAACACACCCCTGGCATGTTTTAATCCCATGGGGCAACATATATAATAATCATATGATTGTTGCAGCCGACCATTTGGAGTTCACTGTGAACATGCCTTGTGTTTCTTACCTGTGTTTCCTGTGTCATCTTACCTTTTATTTTTTGTTAAAAATACAAATAAAATATACTTTGGGGGAAAAGTGACAATGTAGTCTGCCTCAAAAGACTGTTAGTATATTTAGTGCACCCCGACCTTCATGTTTGTTCCTATATTCTGTACACCATAGGTGTAAATACAGTTGCTTCTGTCCGAAACAAAGAGGTACTGAAAGGCAATTGTGAAATTAATGTTAGTGCGGATGATTAACAGTTATCAAATTTTGGAAATGTAAATCCCTTTGAATGGAGGGATAATTGCAATGTCAACTCAAAGCCGTGATCGTCAAACATATCCCAAATGGTTATGTTGTGCTCACGTTTGGCACACGAGAAAATATTTTGACCCCACAGCAGCATCAATATGAATAATAACAGTACATTCAAAGCTCAGTTGCTTCCCCTCATGGAGACAAGGCTGTGAATTAACACTTTCAGCTTCCTGTTGTTATATTGCCATCTGGTGGACACAAACTACTCTACGTGCCTTGCTCAAATTACAGACCTCACTGCAGGTCCGTCGCTCCTGATGCCTCTAAGCCTGCGAATGGAGATGAACAGGTACTGCTTGTCACAATAGAATAATAGCCGGCTTGCAACCCCAGTGGCTATCAATGAGGCTCAAATCATTTTTAAAAACACCTATTTGTTGTACCACATAGAACTGAACGGATTATGAAAGGATATCAACCTGAAACGTTAACTCGATTTCTCTCTCCACAGATGATGGCCACCCGACCTGCTGAGTGTTTCCAGGATTTCTTGCTTATATCCTCAATTTCCTGCACTCGCAGTGTTTTTCTTTTGCATTAATATTGAAGCAGCTGCCACAACTGCATGATGGAACCATGTTAGGGCCTAATCCTTGCACTCAAAAGTGATTTATGACTCGAGATGGAGGCAAATGAAACTGTAACAAAATGCTCCGAATGATCTGGACTTGGGTGCACAGAGCATAAATTCAATGTGCGCAGATGAAACAAGGTTTGGTAATGGGGTAAGTGGTGAGTGTGGAGGATACCACGCTTGAGGGCATAGCGAGGGGCTGATGAATTTAGCAGATTACGTTTCTGCAGTGCAGTGGTGGGCGACTGAGGACTCGGCGGTCCGGTCCATCCATCCATCCATCCAGTCTCTCATTCACTGAAACTGATAAAGTTCCGACTGGGGAAAAAACTGAAAGTGACATCACAGGAAGGCTGTGATTTTTCTTTCTAATCTTTATTGTCACAAGTAGGCTTACATTAAACAACTGCAATGAAGTTACTGTGAAAAGCCCATAGTCGCCACATTCCAACACCTGTTCGGGTACAAGGGGAGAATTCAGAATGTTCAATTCACCTAACAAGCACGTCTTTCGGGACTTGTGGGAGGAAACCGGAGCACCCAGAAGAAACGCACGCAGACACTGGGAGAACGCACAGACTCCGCACAGTGACCCAAGCCGTTAATCGAACCTGGGACTCTGGCGCTGTGAAGCAACAGTGCTAACCACTGTGCTACAATGTTGCCTAATTTAATTCACTAATAAGGAAGCTGTGTTCAATTTGAAAACTCACTTTATTAGTTTATAAAATGCTTTCAGACAGAGATAATAAGGAGAGATTATAAGAAAGTTTATAAAATAAAAAAATAAGAGTTTAAAAGCCAAATTAAAAATTTGCTACTTCCTCACCTAACTCCCTCAGTCACCAAACTCTCACTATAGCACTCAAATGCACCCAAATTCAGCACTCAGTGCGCACTGTAAAATGGCTCACCTTTATCTGTGACTCTAGCCTCTGAAAACTGGCCTAATCCAATTAACTAATTAACAAGCTCCAGCTGCAAGTCGCACCTCTGTTCAAAGGTGATTGTATACCACCTTCTTCTAAACCCAAACAGCAACTTTTAAGTTAATTAACTAAATAAAAGAAAGACGAGACTTTAGATAAAAATGAAGCCTTAATATCCTTCAGTCACCAAACTCTTACTATAGCACTCAAATGCACCCAAATTCGGCACTCAGTGCATTGTAGGTAATAGCTGAGGAACATATCAGCCATGATCGAATGGAGGAGCAGACTTGATGGGTCAAATGTCCTAATTCTACACCTATACCTGATGAACATATGAAATGTAATTCTGAGAAGTGCAAAGTGATGCGTTTAGGGTGGAAATATGAGCAGAGGCAATATTGACTAAATGGTACAATTTTAAAGGTGGATGCAGGAAAAGAGAAACCGGGTATTCATGTTCATAAATCTTTTGAAGGTGACAGAGGATGTCAAGAAAGTTTGTCATAAAATCATACAGGATCCTTGAGTTTGTACAAAGAATCAGACTGCTTATGAAACCAGATCTGGAGCTCACTGCAATGAAGGGTAATAGAAGCAGTTTCAATCGAAGTTTTTGAAGCACATTGCAATATATACTTTAGAGGCACAGCTTTTCCAGGGCTTTGGGCAAAGAGCAAAGCCGTGAGAAAAACTGAATAGTTACCTAAAAGCGCAGAAACATTATGGGCCTCCTTCGATGTGATACGAGTCAATGATTTTATTCTCCCGTCTAGTATACCAAACTATCTAATCCCCCTCTGCAGATGTATCTGATTTCCCCTCTGTCGGTGTATCTAATCTCCCCTGTCGGTGTATCTGATCTCCCCCTCTGCAAATGTATCTAATCTCCCCTCTGCCGATGTATCTGATCTCCCTTCTGCCGATGTATCTAATCTCTCCTCTGCGAATGTATCTAATCTCCCCTCTGCCGATGTGACTAATCTCCCCTCTGCCAATGTATCTAATCTCCGCTCTGCCAATGTATCTAATCTTCCCTCTGCCAATGTATCTAATCTCCCCTCTGCGAATGTATCTAATCCTCACCTCTGCCGATGTAACTAATCTCCGCTCTGCCAATGTATCTAATCTCCCCTCTGCCGATGTATCTAATTCCCCTTCTGTCTATGTATCGGATTCTCCATCTATTGAAGTATCTAATCTCCCCTCTATCAATATATCTAATTCCCCCTCTATTGATGTACCTAATCTCCCCATTACCTACGTATCTAAGCTCCCTTCTATTGATGTATCTATTCTCCCCTCTACTGATGCATCTAATTCCCCCTCTACTTTCCCAGAGTACCTTCCTATTGTGATCAGTAATCAGTAATATACACTTTGTGGGATGTGCAAGAATATTTAGCCCTAGTTTCATGTTTCACGACTAAAGTAGCTAAGATTTGGATCATAGGAATTTACAGGGACAGTGTTGACAATAAGGCAGCACAAGGCTGATGTTCTGATCAAGGTACCAGACAGTTTGTTGTGTGCTCCTGCTGATCACAGATCTTCAGCTGCAGTGTCTGGTGTGATGACCACCTTACTCAGGGATTCTTAAGCATCTCCAGATGACTGCTCAAGAGGTTCATAATAATATGCAGAGGCCATATGTACTGGATAATTCAAGAGCAATTTGTATGGGGTGCAGTAGGGTTAATCTGATGGTCTGGGCAGAGAAACAGTGCGATGAGCTCAAGAGTGTGAACTAAATATTGTAACTGCTCAAAAGCTCTAACAGCAACACTACCTCTTGGGCAATTATTGTTTACTGACAAATAACATTGCCCCTGTTTATGCACAAGTAACTGGAACACTGCCATGTCTTACTTTTAGAGAATCATTAACAGTAATACTGCCCAATTTATATGTGAGTAATGCTATCTGGTAATGCTATCTAGTTTCACAATGCACCATAAGTTGTAGATATAATTTAGGCCTCTTCCTCAAGTGCAACCAGCAGTTTTAATACACACTCCATACAGTAGTGATTCTGCCTCCTGACTTACATACTTAACAATAACAGACCTCACTTTCACAGAACAAGTACATTTCAATCACCAGAGGGTGCTGTTAGCCAATGGAAAACAGACTCCCCCATATCCCGGCCTTTTCTGTCTGTTGATTGCTGCACAATCCAACACAGCTGATTCTAAAGACACAAGCGCTAGGTCTTGTGACTGGCTCCATGCCAATAACACCAGTTTAACCACAGCCAAGTTAAAATATGTTTACTGCCAGTGACTCTGCAAGAACTGAATGTTTCATGACCTCTAATTTATCTCGACAAAATAAACAAAGCATATGTGCAGAAACATTAAAAAATCTACAGGAGTGTTGGGGTATTGGGGGAGCTACCTAGTGCCAGATATCAGTTTAACAGTTTAACTTGTTTAACACATTCAAGAACAACTTAATGATTTTCTGTCATAGATGCATCTGTCTATGACAGAATTGGGAGGAGTGATCACCGCACAGTCCTCGTGGAAAAGCCCTGTCTTCACACTCAGGCCACCGTCCATCGTGTTGTGTGGCAGGACCACCGTACTAAATAGCAGATCTAGCAATTCAAAACTGCGCATCCATGAGGCATCAGCAGCAGCAGAGTTGTTTACAACCGCAATCTGTAATCTCATGGCTTGATATGTTCCCCACTTCACCATTACAAACAAACCAGAGATCAAACCTGGTTCAAGAAAGTGTACAGGAGGGCATGTTAGTAGCAACACCAGACATACTAAAAATAGCAGCGAGACCAGAACAATATCGAGGCATTGCCTGGCAAGTGACAAGTAACATTCATGCCACACGAGTGCCTGGCAATGACTATCTCCAACAAGAGAGAATCTAATAGCCTCCTTGACATTCAATGCATTACCATCACTAAATTCCCCCCACTATCAATATGCTGCGGGTTACCATTGTACCATTGAGTTTGGTCGATGCAGACGCGATGGCCGAAGGATCTCCTTCTGCATTCTAGGGATTCTACGGTTCATTGAGCAGAAACTGAACTGGACCAGCCATATAAATACTGTGGCTACAAGAGGTCAGACAGTAGGAATCCTGTGGCAAGTAAAGCACTTCATGACTTCCCAGAGACTGTCCGCTATCTACAAGGCATAAGTCAGGAGTGCGATGGAATAGTATCCACTTCCCTGGATAAGTACAGCATAAACAACACTGAAGATGCTCAACACCATCGAGGACAAAGCAGCCTGCTTGATTGGGACCCCATTCATCAGTTCCAACAACCACCCCCTTCACCACTGATGGACAGTGTGTACCATCTGCAAGACTTACCAAGGCTTCTTCGATAGCTCAGATAAAGAGAGTCCACAGGTCAGTGTTGGTATACAGCGTTTACCAGTCAGTATTCGTAAAGAGGCTTTACCGGTCAGTGTTGATACACCGAGTTCACCGGTTAGTGTTGGTATAGAGAGTTTACCGACCAGTGTTGGCGTACTGAGTTCACTGGTCAGCGTTGGTAAAGAGGCTTCACCGGCCAGTATTGGTATCATAGAATCATAAAATTTACAGTGCAGAAGGAGGCCATTTGGCCCATCGAATCTCCACCGGCTCTTGGAAAGAGCACCCACTTCAGTCCACACCTCCACCCCATCCCCGTAACCCCACCTAACCTAAGAGCAATTTATCATGACCAATCTACCTAACAGCACATCTTTGGACTGTGGGAGGAAACTGGAGCACCCGGAGGAAACCCTCGTAGACACGGGGAGAATGTGCAGATTCCGCAGTGACCCAAGCGGAAATCTAACCTGGGACCTTGGAGCTGTGAAGCAACTGTGATAACCATTCTGCTACCATACCACCCAGTGTAGAGAGTTCCCTGAGAGATCAGTGTTTGTATAGTGAGTTCGCCGGTCAGTGTTGATAAACAGTGTTTACCGGCCAGTGTTGGTAAAGAGGTTTCACTGGCTACTGTTGGTATACAGAGTTCACTGGTCAGTGTTGGTATCGAGAGTTCACCAGTCAAGAGTTGGTATAGAGAGTTCACTGATCAGTGTTGGTATACAGAGTTTACCGGTCTGTGTTGGTAAAGAGGCTTCACCGGCCACTGTTGGTATAAAGAGTTCACCGCTCAGTGTTGGTATAGAGAGTTCACCGGTCAGTGTTGGTATAGAGAGTTCACCAGTCAGTGCCGGTATAGAGAGTTCGCCGGCCACTGTTGGTATAAAGAGTTCACCGCTCAGTGTTGGTATAGAGAGTTCGCCGGTCAGTGTTGGTATAGAGAGTTCGCTGCTCAGTGTTGGTATAGAGAGTTCGCCGCTCAGTGTTGTTATAGAGAGTTCACCGCTCGGTGTTGGTATAGAGAGTTCACCGCTCGGTGTTGGTATAGAGAGTTCACCGCTCAGTGTTGGTATAGAGAGTTCACCGATCAGTGTTGGTATAGAGAGTTCACCAGTCAGTGCCGGTATAGAGAGTTCGCCGATCAGTGTTGGTATAGAGATTTCGCCTTCAGTGTTGGTATAGAGAGTTCACCGGTCAGTGTTGGTATAGAGAGTTCACCGTCAGTGTTGGTATAGAGAGTTCACCGGTCAGTGTTGGTATAGAGAGTTCACCGGTCAGTGTTGGTAATGGAAGTTCACCGGTCAGTGTTGGTAAAGGAAGTTCACCGGTCAGTGTTGGTAATGGAAGTTCACCGGGCAGTGTTGGTAAAGGGAGTTCACCAGTCAAGTGTTGGTTTTGGCAATAGAAGCTGTCAACACCAGTCCTGTTCTCTCAAAATTAGAGGTCGTTTCTCATGGGCAGAATAAAACTAGCTGTGAGGGACAGGCTCAAAATTAATAAAACAATAAGAGAATTTTTAAAAAAAACAGGGACTGTGTATTTAGTCCTCCAGCCACGGCGATTTTGCAAAGATGCAAAGTACTGGTTTTCTTTGGCAGCATCCCAATATGTTAGACAAAGAAAGGAGCCTCATGGTTTCAGGCTTCAACGCTCACTCTCTGGATGCAAAAGTCTGAACACCATTGGAGACACCACTCACATTCCCTTGAAACACAAACTCACTATACCAACACTGACCGGCGAACTCTCTGCACCAATGTTGACGAGCAAACTCTGCATACCAACACTGAGCGGCGAACTCTCTATACCAACACTGAGCGGCGAACTCTCTATACCAACACTGAGCGGCGAACTCTCTATACCAACACTGAGCAGTGAACTCTCTATACCAACACTGAGCAGTGAACTCTCTATACCAACACTGAGCAGTGAACTCTCTATACCAACACTGAGCGGTGATTCTGTAGACGAACACTGAGTGGCGAACTCTCTGTACCAACACTGAGCGGCGAACTCTCTATACCAACACTGAGCAGTGAACTCTCTATACCAACACCGAGCGGCGAACTCTCTATACCAACACTGAGCGGCGAACTCTCTATACCAACACTGACCGGCGAACTCTCTGCACCAATGTTGACGGGCAAACTCTGCATACCAACACTGAGCGGCGAACTCTCTATACCAACACTGAGCGGCGAACTCTCTATACCAACACTGAGCGGCGAACTCTCTATACCAACACTGAGCAGTGAACTCTCTATACCAACACTGAGCGGCGAACTCTCTATACCAACACTGAGCGGCGAACTCTCTGTACCAACACTGAGCTGTGAACTCTCTATACCAACACCGAGCGGCGAACTCTCTATACCAACACTGAGCGGCGAACTCTCTATACCAACACTGAGCGGCGAACTCTCTATACCAACACTGAGCGGTGAACTCTCTGTACCAACACTGAGCAGTGAACTCTCTATACCAACACCGAGCGGCGAACTCTCTACCAACACTGAGCGGCGAACTCTCTACCAACACTGAGCGGCGAACTCTCTATACCAACACCGAGCGGCGAACTCTCTACCAACACTGAGCGGCGAACTCTCTATACCAACACTGAGCGGTGAACTCTCTATACCAACACTGATCAGTGAACTCTCTATACCAACACCGAGTGGTGAACTCTCTATACCAACACTGAGCGGTGAAATCTCTATACCAACACTGAGCGGCGAACTCTCTATACCAACACTGAGCGGGGAACTCTGTACCAACACTGAGTGGTGAACTCTCTATACCAACACTGAGCGGGGAACTCTGTTCCAACACCGAACGGTGAACTCTGTACCAACATAGCATGGTGAACTCCCTATAGCAACACCGAACGGTGAACTCTGTACCAACACTGACTGGTGAACTCTCGATACCAACACTGAGCGGTTAACTCTGTACCAACACTGAGCGGCGAACTCTCTGTACGAACACTGAGCGGCGAATTCTGTATACGAACACTCAGCGGCGAACTCTCAATACCAACACTGAGCGGCGAACTCTCTCTACCAATACCGAACGGTGAACTCTGTACCAACACTGAGTGGTGAACTCTCTATACCAACACTGAGCGGGGAACTCTGTTCCAACACCGAACGGTGAACTCTGTACCAACATCGCATGGTGAACTCCCTATACCAACACCGAACGGTGAACTCTGTACCAACACTGACTGGTGAACTCTCGATACCAACACTGAGCGGTTAACTCTGTACCAACACTGAGCGGCGAATTCTCTGTACGAACACTGAGCGGCGAATTCTGTATACGAACACTCAGCGGCGAACTCTCAATACCAACACTGAGCGGCGAACTCTCTGCACCAATACCGAACGGTGAACTCTGTATCAACACTGAGCGGGGAACTCTCTATACCAATACTGAGCGGGGAACTCTCTATACCAACACTGAGCGGCGAACTCTCTATACCAACACTGAGCGGCGAACTCTCTATACCAACACTGAGCGGGGAACTCTCTATACCAACACTGAGCGGCGAACTCTCTATACCAACACTGAGCGGGGAACTCTCTATACCAACACTGAGCAGTGAACTCTCTATACCAACACTGAGCGGTGATTCTGTAGACGAACACTGAGCGTGGAACTCTCTGTACCAACACTGAGCGTGGAACTCTCTGTACCAACACTGACCGGTGAACTCTCTATACCAACACCGAGCGGCGAACTCTCTACCAACACTGAGCGGCGAACTCTCTATACCAACACTGAGCGGTGAACTCTCTATACCAACACCGAGCGGCGAACTCTCTACCAACACTGAGCGGGGAACTCTCTATACCAACACTGAGCAGTGAACTCTCTATACCAACACTGAGCGGTGATTCTGTAGACGAACACTGAGCGGCGAACTCTCTGTACCAACACTGAGCGTGGAACTCTCTGTACCAACACTGACCGGTGAACTCTCTATACCAACACCGAGCGGCGAACTCTCTACCAACACTGAGCGGCGAACTCTCTATACCAACACTGAGCGGTGAACTCTCTGTACCAACACTGAGCAGTGAACTCTCTATACCAACACCGAGCGGCGAACTCTCTACCAACACTGAGCGGCGAACTCTCTATACCAACACTGAGCGGTGAACTCTCTATACCAACACTGAGCGGCGAACTCTCTATACCAACACTGAGTGCTGAACTCTATACCAACACTGAGCGGCGAACTCTCTATACCAACACGGAGCGCTGAACTCTCTGCACCAACACCGAACGGTGAACTCTGTACCAACACTGAGTGGTGAACTCTCTATACCAACACTGAGGGGGGAACTCTCTATTCCAACACTGAGCGGGGAACTCTGTATCAACACTGAGTGGTGAACTCTCTATACCAACACTGAGCGGTGAACTCTGTACCAACACCGAACGGTGAACTCTCTATACCAACACTGAGGGGGGAACTCCCTATACCAACACTGAGCGGGGAAGTCTGTACCATCACTGAGTGGTGAACTCTCTATACCAACACTGAGCGGGGAACTCTGTTCCAACGCCGAACGGTGAACTCTGTACCAACATCGCATGGTGAACTCCCTATACCAACACCGAACGGTGAACTCTGTACCAACACTGACTGGTGAACTCTCGACACCAACACTGAGCGGTTAACTCTGTACCAACACTGAGCGGCGAACTCTCTGTACGAACACTGAGCGGCGAATTCTGTATACGAACACTCAGCGGCGAACTCTCAATACCAACACTGAGCGGCGAACTCTCTGTACCAATACCGAACGGTGAACTCTGTATCAACACTGAGCGGTGAACTCTCTATACCAATACTGAGCGGTGAACTCTCTATACCAATACTGAGTGGGGAACTCTCTATACCAATACTGAGAGGGGAACTCTCTATACCAACACTGAGCGGTGAACTCTCTGTACCAGTACCGAACGGTGAACTCTATACCAACACTGAGCGGGGAACTCTCTATACCAACACTGAGCGGTGAACTCTCTATACCAACACTGAGCGGGAACTCTGTACCAACACTGAGCGGTGAACTCTCTATACCAACACTGAGCGGTGAACTCTCTATACCAACACTGAGCGGCGAACTCTCTATACCAACACTGAGCGGTGAACTCTCTGTACCAACACTGAGCGGGAACTCTGTACCAACACTGAGCAGTGAACTCTGTATGCCAACACTGATCAGTGAACTCTCGATACCAACACTGAGCGGCGAACTCTCTATACCAACACTGAACGGCGAACTCTCTGTACCAACACTGAGCGGGAACTCTGTACCAACACTGAGCGGGGAACTCTCTATACCAACACTGAGTGGTGAACTCTCTATACCAACACTGAGCGGCGAACTCTCTATACCAACACTGAGTGGTGAACTCTCTATACCAACACTGAGCGGTGAACTCTCTATACCAACACTGAGCCGTGAACTCTCTATACCAACACTGAGCGGCGAACTCTCTATACCAACACTGAACGGCGAACTCTCTGTACCAACACTGAGTGGGGAACTTTCTGTACCAACATGTGCTGGGTTGGCACATACCCCTGGGGTGATGGCTGTCCCCCAAAGTGACAGGAATTCCGTGCACACGCACTGACGGCACACTTTTGTGTCGTAGTAACAAGTAAATATTATGTGAGGAAATCCTAGGCTCTTTATCCAGGAACTTAATGTTCCAGACAAAAACACAGCAGATGGCTCCCGGGCACCAGTGCAATTTGCACAGGTGGAAAGGCAACATCAACAGTATGTTTCAACCTAGCAATGAATAGTGAGCCCCACTTTGGGTGCTGGCCTGTCTGTGCTTGTTGAGACTTTAAAACCTGCAGACAACCACAACAAGAAATGAGCTGTTGAACAAAGGAGGCATGCATTGCACAATGGAGCAGCGCAGAAACTCCAGCCCGTGGGTGGTGATGGTGCTTGTGAGAGAGCTGCACGATTGATTAATCTCTAGTGACACTCCTCAGGCTGTTGGCTGTCTTTCCACACCCCCTGACTCAGTGTACTGGTGCTGAGGAGCAAAGAGCTCTCGTGATTCACAAAGTAAGTCAATTGGTTACACCAATGCCAAGTCCACCAGCGGGACCTTCATTCAGTATCGAGCTGGTTCTATGATGGGACTGCTGCTTTTACAGATATAGCCGGCAAGAGATTTCAAAGGACATCTTGTGTAAAGGCTACTGCGGGATCTTGGTGCAAACTCCTATTCGGGATTAAGAAACAGCTCAGACCCAGCTTAAATTGTTGCCAAGTTTATTTCTTAAAACTCTCCATGACCAACTGGAGCATTCGTGGCATTGCCTATTGTTCACAGTGAAAAACTACTGAGCAGCAAAGGATCTCTGCTCTCTCCTGTCCATCTCTGTTTTGCTACTCTCCTAATTTTCCTAATATTCTCCCTGTTCCTTTCTGTTATTCTCCCCATTTTGGGGCAGCACAGTGGCACTGTGGCTAGCACTGCTGCCTCACAGCGCCTGGGACCGTGCTTCAATTCCGACCTCAGGTGACTGTGTGGAGTTTGCATATTCTTCCCGTGTCTGCGTGGGTTTCCTCCGGGTGCTCCAGTTTCCTCCCACAGTCCAAAGACGGTGAGGTGGATTCGTTACGCTAAAATTGCCCCAAGATGGGGTTACAGGTATAGGGTGGGCGATTAGGCTAGGTAGGGTGCCCTTTCAGAGGGTGGGTGCAGACTCGATGGGCCGAATGGCCTCCTTCTGCACTGCAGCGATTCTATGATTTCCTTCCTTTACACTCGCTGTACTGCTGCTCCTTTTTGTTACTCACCCCATTCCTCGTTGCTATGTCATTACAACCATTTATCCTGTTTGTCATTGACTGCTCTTGATTCTCTGTTATCAATGATCTCCAACCATTTATAAACACTTTGTCATCGCTGTACAGTTTATCTCTTTTCATATCTGTTGTGAATAGCTTAATAACAAGGTGTGGAAAGAAATAGAATGTAAGCAAAATAACAAGCAAACTCCTTGGATCACTCTGAAAACGTGAATATATCTACCTCCTCCTGTTAAAAACACAAAAATTAAAAAAGCAAAATTCTGCCGATGCTGGAAACCTGAAATAAAAACAGGACCTGCTGGGGTAAAGCCAGCAGATCAGGCAATATCTGTGGAGCTAAACAGTTAACGTTTCATGCTTGTGACATCTGATCAAAATGTTTGATCCCTCAAGTAAATGGTACTGAACCCATGCTGTACCTCTCCTGGAATGTTTGATGGGACAATGTGGAGGCAGCTTTAGACTATATCACACCCAAGCTGCACCCGCACTGGGAGCATTGAGAGGGGGCTTTACTCTGCAATCTGACTTTGCTGCTCTAGATACTGACACTGTCACATTTCACAGGCAAGTACCGACTCGTTCACTACAGCAAGGAAAGAAATATGGTAATAATATTTACAAATCTTTGAAGTTAAAGACTGATGAAAGCAGATAGTGTAATCCGGCATGCCAACTTCTTCTCACCAACAACTATATTAAATACAAACCTTGTGCTGATGTGGTGTTTCCAATAACTAAGCACTAAGAGCATCAAGTATGCAACACTGTCCGTGAGTCAGTATTATTCCCCACAGGCACAGCAGATTAAGGAAACACAGAAACTGAAAATGAGCGGAACTCTTCCAAGCTCCCACCGGGGTGTTTGATGTCGGCAAGGGGGAGAATACGGCGGGAGTCGCTGAAATCGGTATCACGCCAGCGTGAATTTACAGAGATCTTCTGCTGGTGACCGCCATTGTTGGTCAGTAAACGACCCCCCCCCCCCCCCCCCCCCCCCCCCACCCCCCCCCCACCCCGGAGGTCAGAGTGAACCGTATTTACAATGGCGTCAAACACGTTTGGAACAAAGTGATGTGCAGATGTCGGGGCTCAGCTGAACAATGCCTGAGGCTGCCTCTGGAGCTCAGGATGGAGGCCACCCACAGCCCTGCACCTTCGAGCACCACAGCAGTGGGTTGGGGTGTATCTGCAGGTGAATCTTCCAGATTCCGGGTCCTCGGGGAGATCCATGTTCCAGCCTCACAATGTTCCTGGAGATCCATCTTGTTTCTCAGGAGATCCACCTTTTTTAATGCTGGGTCAGTGACGTTGGGAGCCTTTTCAATCGGATACAACTCCGCGCCTTCCAGGTCTGGCCCGTCATGGAATATGGCATAAAATACCCGGGTGCATCGGGGATGGAAAATTTGGCGTGTTCCTGCTGGCTGCCGCAGCGAAAAACACTCCAGATTCCCACGCCAGCCACGGCACCTAGTCTCAGAATTCCACTCAATATGTGGAGATACGGGTTTCAAGCAACAAAGCATGCGATGGAGGGGGGTGGGCATGTGCATTGAAAGAAACTGTCAACCAGCACTAAATATATCAGCTGGCACATAATGACAGCATTCATACTCGACAATTGGTCAGGACACGCACCTTCAACCAGCAGCCAATTGGAAAAAGGTGTGCATGTAATTACTGACTGATCACTAATGGCATCCAATGTGTGGCTGTTATCACCAGGTTAATCCTGGACTGCGGACACCGCATTTTAATGGAATATGCAACTGGCAATTGTGCACAGGCCCCCATGTGATTTTTGTTCATTAAAATTAATGAAATGGAAAACCACAGGCTCTGTCCCAGCCAGCCCCTTCACCCTGCAATGTGTCTGCAAACGGAGCCTGATTCCATCCACACCCACTGTCCATGTGCATGCGCATATGTACACTGACATGCACATGCATGCTCACACAGGCACATGCCCACACAGCACATATCCATGCACACACAGAGAAACAGATTTACATATACACATATCCACACACACGTACTGACACGTGCACACACATGCACAGACACATATCCACACATATACAAACTCACACATGCCCACATACTGCCACATATCCACGCAGACCCACACACACAGGTAGATGCAGTCACATACACAGGCAGATGCAGACACAAACCCACACACACTCACCCACATACTGACATGCGCATTCACACGGACACATTCCCATGCACATCCTTGCAGGCACACACCCACACTCCCACACATACACAAATGTAGCTGGAATCATTGGGGAGCTGAGATCCCCCTACCCCTCTCGCTACCATCATGAGGGGCACTAAGGCTAACTTGAGCGATAACTTGCATTTATCTTTCTCATCCTCAAAACATCCCGAAGTGCTTCTTGTGTGCTGACGACATATCTCACCAACACCTCCTATGTCTCCAATAGTCAGAATGATTGATCCACATTCAATACTGGGTGAGCAAAAACATTTTCCAACTAAATATTGGGAACGTAAAGCCATTGCTTTCAGTTCTGGCAACAAACTCCATTCCTTAGGCCAGTGACTCCATGTCTCCCTCCGGGAACTGTCTGAGCCTGAGCCAGACGATACCTAACCTTGGTGTTATATCTGACACTGAGATGAACTTCAGGACACATGACAGCACCATCAATAAGGTAATGCCTCAATTTGGGAGTCCCTCTGTGGGATTAAGGTGGGATCAGGCTATTGAATTGGATGATTAGCAATGATCATAATGAATGGTGGAAGAGGCTCGAAGGGCTGAATGGCCTCCTCCTGCTTCTATTTTCTATGTTTCACCCCCTTAATAATAATCATAACAATCTTTATTGTTGTCACAATTAGACTTACATTAACGCTGCAATGAAGCTACTGTGAAAAGCCCCTAGTCGCCACACTCCAGCGCCTGTTCGGATACACTAAGGGAGAATTCAGAATGTCCAATTCACCTAACAAGCACGTCTTTTGGGACCTGTGGGAGGAAACTGGAGCACCCGGGGGAAACCCACACAGACACGGGGAGAACATACAGACTCCGCAGACAGGTGTGACCCAAGCAGGAATTGAACCTGGTGCTAACCACTGTGCTACCGTGCCTCCCAGTCACAGCAACTATGTACAGCATTGAAATCTCTGCGCTCTTCCAATTCAGGCCTCTTGCGTATCCCCAATATTAATACCATGGTGGCTGTACCTTCAACTATAACCTAGTTCTGGAAATCTTTTCATCGATCTCTCCACCTCTCTCTTCTCCTTTAAGATGCACCTTAAAACTGAGTTCTTGGACTAAGCTTTTGGCAGAAAAAAAATTACTTCATTTTAGAAATCAGATTTTATTTATTGAGAACACGGACAGTACTTTTTCAGATTATTTAGGGAATTAATTATACAGGGTTAATTATTCAACAGTAGCACTAAACTCTCAAAGGATTAGGAGCAGATAGCTGCTGTGTACATGAACCACAATTTCAATGCCTTGAAGCCAAACGATGTTCTCTTTGAATTTGTTTTTAAATTAAAGATAAGATACTCTGCTAATAAAAGGCATACTCGTGACGTCACTGTGTTAACGAGATAATACCAGTAAACTGCTGCCCAGAGGCAAAGACTCTCATCAGTCTGCACACCCTCTGATGCTGCAACAAAAAGGAAAGCATGCCAACGCAAGAGGAAGAACAAATTATACCAGAAACATACTCAGTTCAGCCGACAGCAACCAAACCATTATTTTTAATGGTATTCGTGACAATTCTTCACTGCTCTTTCGTGTTCAGTTTGCTGACATGAGGCATGGAGGTGTTGTCTAAAATTAGGATTCCTCCTGTCAATGATGTAAGTGATGATGTCTGTACGTGTGGTTACGCCAAACTCCTGAGTCAATTATTTGAGAAGTAATTTGACACCCATTTGCACCGAGAGAGCTCGGTAAGATTAACCCTTTATATCTTTGAACAATACTCCTATATAATCACCTTCCGGCTGAGGCTAGTAGATTTCTTGCAGGGATTCAGAAACACGCGGGGATTCAGAAAGGCTTCCCTTGCGAATAAGGCCACCTTCAAGTGGAATTTAAAAAGGCAGAAATCAGAAACATTCGAAACAGAACCCAATTCAATGGCTCCAGTGTGATACCAAACTAGGCCTCGTTAGTCCCAGCCCTGGAATGGAATTATCCCCAGGGATGAGCAGATCTCTATGTAATACATCCTGAACATAACCTTGTTTCTGGTGATTGATCGCAGATTACATGTCAGTGATTTCAGAGGACTTTGCCCAACTCCACCCCTTCAGCATTGATTCGATGGGCTAATGAGCGATACAATACAGATGGACCAAGATTCAACCCAGGTTAACTGACCTCATCCAGGGCATCGGTAGGTGGTGTGGAGGGAGGTCTATATGAAAATGAAAATCGCTTATTGTCACAAGTAGGCTTCAATGAAGTTACTGTGAAAAGCCCCTAGACGCCACATTCCGGCGCCTGTCCGGGGAGGCTGGTACGGGAATCGAACCGTGCTGCTGGCCTGCTTTAAAAGCCAGCGATTTAGCTGAGTGAGCTAAACCAGCCCCAGTGAGCCAGCCTCTCTGACCTTTCTGTTAGGGAGGGAGTAATCAGGTGTGGTTCCTATACCTTATTCTTTTCCAGTAAAATAAAATTGTTTTCCCCTCCGCTGTCAGCATTTTGAAGGGATCATTTCCTCTGTGACACTCTGGTCAACTCCTCTATTCCCCCCAAAACCTCTTCTCCTTTCCATGGTACTTTCCCATACAATCGCAAGAGGTGCGACACCTGCTCTTTACCCACTGCCCCATCACCATCTAAGGCCCCAAACACTCCCTCCAGGTGAAGCTGCAATTTACTCGTACTTCTTTCAATTTAGCCAACTCTGTTCACTGCTCACAATGTGGCTCCTCAGCACTGGGGTGACCAAATGCAGACTGGGTGACCACTTTGCAGAACACCTCCGTTCAGTCCGCAAGTATGACTCCGACATCCCGGTCGCTCGCCATTTCAATTAACCATCTGGCTCTCATGTTCACTGCTGCAATGGTCCAACCCCAATGGAAACTTGAGGAACAGCACGTCATCTTCCGATCTGGCACTTGACAGCCTCCCGGACTCAATATTGAGTTCAACCATTTCAGATCATGAACTCCATCCTCCACATTGAATAATTTCCCCCCAGTGCCAGTCTGGCAGAACCCCCCTAAATGGCCTAAATGTTAACTCCCCTAAATGGACAGCACAGTGGATAGCACAGTTGTTTCACAGCGCCAGGGTCTCAGGTTTGATTTCCGGTTGGGTCACTGTCTGTGTGGAGTCTGCATGCGCTTGTTAGGTGAATTGGACATTCTAAATTCTCCCTCCGTGTACCTGAACAGGTACCGGAGTGTGGCAACTAGGGGCGTTTTACAGTAACCTCATTGCAGTGTTAATGTAAGCCTATTTGTGACAATAATAAAGATCATTATGTTATTCTCATGTGTTTGCTTTCAGACACCACTGACCTTTATCCTGTTATTCATCTGAACAAATGCTTTGTGTCTTTAATACTACAATTACCACTCCCTTTGTCGCGTGACATCTGACATTTAATCTCCTCCGCCCTCTAACCTATGCTTGGTCCTCTCTTTTTCTCCACCTGAACATGCTCCCTCCACCCTTTTTTCAACACCATATACCCCTTCAACTTGCTACCTCTCTTCAATTCTGAAGAAGAGTAATATTGGGCTTGAAACATTAACTCTGTTTCTCTCTCCACATATACTACCAGACCTGCTGAGCTTTTCCAACATTTCCTATTTTTATTGGTTTCCAGTATTGTGTGTGAGTGCATGAGTGAGGGAGAGTGATAAAACAACTAAATAGAGAAATGTGTGATGCCTCCTGTGGTTGAACAGTCTCCATCACTCTTATACAAACAATAAGCATGTTACTGAGATGCCAGGGCCCATGGGTCCATGCCGAACATAAATCAAGGCATTCAAGAGTGAAGGGTAGAAGAGGATAAGTCTGTAGACAGACAATCTGTCAAATGTATGGGTTTCTCTGACCATTCTTCCTGAAGGTTCTGAGCTGCCGAATAAAAAAAATCTTGTCTGACCATGCCTGGGCTTAACTCCCCTAAATGGTCACTCTTTGTGAACAATGCCTGAAAATGGAAGCAGGCACATCATAGCCAACCTGACCCTGTGCTCAGCCCATAGGGGCCTGGGCACACTTTAGCAGGGGCCACCGTTTGCTGGGCGGAAGCCGATTTCCTTCCTTCACCTCCTTAATGCTGAATCATTGACATGATCACAGCATCCTTGAGGAATTTGTTAATTACATATCAATTGCATTTAATTAGATAGAGGTAGAGGGTATTAATTGAGCACATATTAAAGAAATAACTGAATGAAACTATGTGTGATTCACTTAGGAGGTAAATGCATGTATGTTACATTATGCAAATAAACGTAAGGCTGAGTAAAGATTGGCTCCAGTAACATTCTTCACCAACTGTGTTTCTGCACTATAACAGAACTGAGAAAATATTGACCAAGCCCTCGGAAAAACGACTTGAGGGCTGTTCCAATATCATCTCATTGCAAATGCTGGCTCTACAGCTCTCCCGATAAGACAACATAATCAGCTGACTGACATTGGTTTACAAGAATACAAATTAAAACAGCAGTAATTTAAATACAGCTTCAGAGGACACAGCGCCCCCCCCCCCCCCCCCCCCCCACCTTCCCCCCAGGTGGTGTGTGGGTGACGCGTGTGCGCGGTGCGTCCATCACAGCAGCTGGAAGAAACACCAAGGACAACAAGGGCATAGAATGTACTCTGGGGCGGAATTTAAATTCCATCACCAAGAGAGGCTCAGTAGCACCATGACTGACCAAGCCCTGAAGGCCATATCTGTCAGACTGGGATGCACCAGATGGTCAGAGATCCATCATGAGGGAGAAACCTACTTGATCTTGTTCTTATCAATATGCCTGTTGCAGATGCATCTGCCCATGACAGCGTTGGAAGGAATGACGACAGCACAGTCCTTGTGGAGATAAAGTCCCATCTTCACTTTGAGGATACCCTCCATCATGTTGTATGGCACCATCACTGTGCTAAATGGTCTAGATTCAGACTAGATCCAGCAGCTCAAAATTAGGTAGCCTTGAGGGGTTATGGGGCATCAGCAGCTGCAAAATTGTATACAAGCAGAATCTGTAGCCTCATGGCCCAGCACATCCTTCACTCTACAATTACCAACAAGCCAGGTGAACAATCCTGATTCAATAAGAAGTATAAGAGAACATGTCAAGAGCAGAACCAGGCCTGCCTAAAAATGAAATACTAACTTGCTGAAACTACAAACACAGGACTACTTGAATGCTAAACACTAGAAGCAACAGGCAATAGGCAGATTTTGCAATCTCCCGGCCAATGGGTCAAATCAAAGCTCTGCAGTCCTGCCACATCCAGTCCTGAATGGTGATGGACAATTAAACAACTAACCAGAGGAGGTGGCTCCATAAATATCCCTATCCTAAATGATGGGATGCACAGCACATTGCTGAAGCTGGAGCATTTACCAGCATCTTCAGCCTGAAATGTTTAGTAAATGATCCATCTCCCTGAGGTTCCCAGCAGCACAGATACCAGCCTTCAGCTAATTTGATTCTGTTCATGCGACATGAAGAAATGGCTGAACGTACTGAACAAAGCAAAAGCTTTGTAGTACTGTATTCTCCAGAACTGCCCGTGCCCTGAGCCAAGCTGTTTGAGTACAGTGCGAGAATGTGAGAAACGGTCTTGTCAATAAAAAGCAGGACAAATTCAATCTGGACAATGAATCCGGATTATTGCCAACCATCAACAAGTGCCATTGGGAGTGCTATCAAGCAGTTACTCACCAATTCTTAGTTTGGGTTCCACCAATACCATGGCTCCAAATCTCATGGTGTAAACATGGACAATCGAGAAACACTTGCAAAATTGATGGGCGGCATGGTATCACAGTGGTTAGCAGTTGCTTCACAGCTCCAGGGTCCCAGGTTCAATTCCCGGCTTGGGTCACTGTCTCTGCAAAGTCTGCACGTTCTCCCCGTGTCTGCGTGGGTTTCCTCCAGGTGCTCCGGTTTCCTCCCACAGTCCAAAGATGTGTAGTTAGGTGGATTGGCCATGCTAAATTGCCTTAGTGTCGAAAAAGGTTAAGTGGGGTTACTGGGATAGGGTGGATGTGTGGGCTTAGATAGGGTGCTCTTTCCAAGGGCCGGTGCAGACGGTGGGCTGAATGGCCTCCTTCTGCACTGTAAATTCTATGATTATTATGAAGCTTATCGTCGAAACAAAGAACGATTACGGCGCTGAAGGAGGCCATTCAGCCAGTGATATCTGTGCCAGCTCTTTGCGAGAACTCAGCTAGTCCCAAGCCCCCTCCTTTATCCTGCAGCCCGACAAATCTTAAATCTTCAGATAAACAGTCAATTCCCTTCTGAAAACCACAGCTGAATCACCTTCCACCATCGGGAGCAGTAGAATTAAGGGAAAAATCTTCCACTGTTTGGAGCCGAACCTAGCAGTACAAAGGAAGATGGCTGTGGTTATAGAATAATAGGCTGGTCACAGCACAGAAAGGGGCCATTTGGCCCATTGTGTCTGTGCTGGCTCTCTGAAAGAGATATTCACCTTGCGGCACTCTCCTGCCTTTTCCCCATAGTCCTGCAAATTTTCCTCTTCAGATAATGATCCAAATTGCTGTTGAAAGCCATGATTGAATCTGCCTCCATCACCCTTACAGGCAGGGCACCCCAGGTCCGAGCCACACCCTGCATAATAAATTAAGTATTTTCCTTGTGTCGCTATTGCTTCTTTTGTCAATCTCCTCGGATCAGTGTCCTCTGGTTCTCGATCCTTCTACATTCTTTCCTATCCATTGTGCAGACCCCTTGTCATTTTGAATACTTTTATCAAGTCTGTTCTCAAATTTCTCTTGTCAAAGGAGAATAACCTCAGTTCCTGCAGCCAGCCATCTCAGTCCCAGGACATCGTTTCAGGAGTTCCTCAGGGTCATGTCCTAGGTCGGACCATCTTCAATGACTTACCTCCATTACAAGCTCAGAAGTCAAGACGTTCTCTTGTTGACTGCACGATGTTCAACACCATTTGCAACTCCTCAGATTCAGAAGCAGCCGTGCATTCAGTGGGTCCTGGGCAACGATCAGGCTTGAACTGGAGTGGCAAGTAACATTCATGGAAGACAAGTGCCAGGCAACGCCATCACCAACAAGACAGAATCCAACCAGTTCTCCTTGAAGTTCCACAGATTAACCTTGATGAATACTCCACCATCAATAGCTTGTGGTTACCACTGAGCAGAAACTGAACTGGACCAGTCATATAAATATTGTGGATACAAGAGCAGGTCAGAAGCTGGGAATTCTATGCCGAGTAACTCTCCCCTCAAAGCCTGACCACCATCTACAAGGTACAAGTCAGGGGTGTGATAACAACACTCAAGAAAAACAATACCATCCAGGACAAATCTGCCCTCTTGATCAGCACTCTATCCACAACATTAGCTTAAAAATTAATTCCCTCCATCACCAGCGCAACATAGAATCATAGAAGTTACAGTGCAGAAGGAGGCCATTCGGCCCACCAAGTCAGCACCGGCTCTTGGAAAGAGCACCTCACCCAAGCCGACACCTCCACCCTATCCCCACAACCCCCAGTAACCCCACCCAACACCAAGGGCAATTTTGGACACTAAGGGCAATTTAGCATGGCCAATCCACCTAACCACATCTTTGGACTGCGGGAGGAAACTGGGGGAAACGTACACATGAGGAGAACGTGCAGACTTCGCCCAGACAGTGACCCAAGCCGGGAATCGAACCTGGGACCCAGGAGCTGTGAAGCAATTGTGCTAACCACTATGCTACTGTGCTGCCTTTTGACACACTGCAACAGTGTGTCAACAGGATGGACTGCGGAACCTGCGAAGACTCCTTTGACTGCACCTTCCGAACCCACAAACTCTACCACCTAGATATGTCCTGACGTGACCTAGATATGATTTTCACTTTAGGATTATCTGCTCTGTTAAATCTTCCCACTTAAGTCAGATTGACTCAAACAGAACCCGCAAATAGCCTAAGAGAACTGAACTAAATCTAAACTTTCAGCACTGATATACATGAAACTGAAACATCAGTGCACAGCAGCTAATCTCATGTGTAATTAACAGATGCTTCACAGAAAAACCACTAAAGGCCTTTTCAGATATGTCCCTCTCTCTAGAGCAGTGGTTCTCAACCGGGGTCCACATGGACCCTGGGGGTCCATGTAACATTACTGGGGGTCCACACAAAAAAAATACCGAATTGGGGGTCCACGGTGATATTTTAGTGGTCCATAGAGCAATTCTACTTCAGAACAATTGTTATTACTGAGAATCAAGTAGAAGAAAAAAATGTTTGTTTTCATGATGAATATTCACCTTTCTCTCTCTCTCACTGACAAAGGTCAAAGAGAGATTATAATCTATCTAATTTACCTTGAGGGCTGAAGGGGCTCAGAACCAAAAATTTGCTGTGTTTATTTTTGTGGTACTGTATTCTGAGAAAAAAAAATCCATACCGGTTGATGACAAATGGGTTTATTGTGCTTTAATGTTGTTGAAGATTGCCCGGGCTATTGTCCCCTAGGAACAGCCCGGAGGACCTTTAATGACAGGAGCAGCTTATTAAATACCCACGGTTGACCTGACGCTTATGCCACGTTTCTCCTTGACAAGTTTAATGAATGATTTAACACAGTAATCACTAGAAACTGTGTATATTTGATATGAATTGGTTATTTTCAGAGTAATTTAATTCAATTTAGTCAGTAAAAAGTTTTTTTCATTACTTTTCATATTAGAATAAGTTTGGCAACGTACGAAAATACTGCTAATCCATTTCCAACCCTCACGGTAAGGTAGATGGACTTTAGGATTAGTTTACCACGCATATAAGAAGCTTTTTCTTCTGTGGAATGGCTATGGGGGTCCACAAAAAAAAATTAAGAGGAAAAGGGGTCCATGGGTTAAAAAAGGTTGAGAACTCCTGCTCTAGAGTATAGCACTTGGAGACATTAGTCAGGCAGCTCCTGCCAAAGCACCAGGGGCTGTAGGATTCTGACCACCACTGGAGTGCGCTGATTTTGTTTTGAGGGTCACAGTGATTTACTTCAGGAGGCTTGGAAGGTGCATGGGAATGTGGAGAGGTGGTGCTGTGGAGCTCAAATTACCACAGCAGAACAAGGCCGATAGCTCTCTGGCCCGGTAGCAAATTTAAAAAAAATGTTTATCCTCAATAACATAGAATTATACAGCACAGAAGAGGCTCATTCAGTCCATCAGGCCTGTGTGGTTCTGTAAGATCTATCTTATTAGTCCTTCTTCCCCCAATTGTGCCCCATAGTCCTGCAATATGTTGCCCTTCCCTGTCTAATATTTCTTCTGCCAGCACTGGATGGAACAGCTGTCGCTGGTGTTATTTAAATAAGGTCCGTCTGTGGTGAGTTGCTCCTTTTTTTGAAGGCCTCTCCTTCTGTCAGGGTAGTTAGAACTGAAAACTTTAATAGTGACAATTATTTTTCCGCATTCCAACCTGTACAAAATGGTTACTGGTCCAAACACAGAAACTTAGCAGATGCAAACCATAGCTGGGCTCTCTCAATCAGAGTCCAGCCTTCATTTTCCAGTTTAGCACCCGTGGGCTAAACAGCTGGCTTGTAATGCAGAACACCAGCAGCGCGGGTTCAATTCCCGTACCAGCCTCCCCGAACAGGTGCCAGAACGTGACGACTAGGGGCTTTTCACAGGAACTTCATTGAAGGCTACTTGTGACAATAAGTGATTATTATTATTATTTTGAAAGGGTTTTTGTCGGGATCAAGTGCAAACAGTATCCTGCAGACTGAGCTGTGAAACATGGTAGATACGGCACTCAGGGAGGCTATTATGACTTTAGGTTAGCATGAAAACCAAGCAATATTCAATCATCCACCTGCTATACACCCTACCTGAATTTTAATTCAATTGACTTGAAAATTGGGAAGATATAAAATGGTCAGCTGAATTGATTTGGCCTATATCTCCCAACGTCAAACTGATACCTCATAGTCTTGCTCAGTGCTTTTTAAAAAAAACTATGTGTGGAGATAGAATTCTTTGTAGTTTCACCACAAACCACAGAGATATCCTAAACCAGCACAACTCAAGTGGCAGAAAGCACAGCCAATGTCCAACAGCCACTGGACACAATCCTGGTTCCTAGTCCAACAGGTTCACCAACAAGGGGCACTCACGGCAGCAGCGGTCATCCCCGTGAATGTCACGGCCACTCAATCAGAAAGAGCGCAGTTGTTTCAGAAGCAGAGACGAGCATCTCTCCCTACCTGAGCCTTGGGAGCTTGATTTTTGGACAGTGGACGAATTCTGAGCCTTGGTGACCGCCTGCATAGACTGAGCAACGATGGTTCCGCTCGCTCCGCTCACCACAGCCTTCGCCACCCCTTGAGCCACAATCTGCTTCTGTCCGATGGCCCGGGCAACGGTAGTGCCTGGTTTGGCAACAATTATCTGCCCGCCACTGAGTGCCACTGCCTGCTTCACCACCGGCTGCAAGGTTGAACCTACCGGAATCCCAACAACCTGTGGGCAAGCAAATAGTGCAGTGTTACTAAACCAATTGAACCCGCTGGATAGCTTACTTGAAATAAAATAGGGATGGGACTGCCAGAGGTCATCTGTATGAAATGAGAAAGCAAAAGGTTAAGTTAGAAATGGGGAGCATTACTAATCGCAGGGTTGTTGACTTTTCAATCAGATTACGTGTCTTTCTAAGAGAGAGCTGGGGAGTTCCTGAGAGTGGAAGACACTTCAAGTTGTTGACGTAGGTTTGAGGGCTAGCTTGGATTATTGTGCTTGGATCGCTCTTGTGGTGGGAGAAAGAACTTCCCCGATTTCTCCCCAAATCGGTCTTGGGATTTAATGTTCCTGCTTTTTTCTGCCTTTCCCGGAAGATCGAGAATTTGGTGGAGATTCAACGGCGGTTCGAAGGATCTGCACCATTTATAGAAAATGAGAGGAATGGTACAAGGTGATCAGATGGAACCTTTGCTGCCCTTGCTTCTCTCCTGCAGACTGACTCTTGTTTGGGATACAGTTTGACTGAAGTGATCCACAGGTAAAGTGAAGTGGGTTTGTGCTGATTGCACACAACATTGACTGAGAGCCGTGCACTCCCCGTGTCCAAAGTGTAAATTTTTATTTTGTTTTTACCATTTGAAGTTGATGACAGTTCTATTAATATACAAATGATTAAGCATTTTCTGTAACTCATTATGAAATTTATGGCACGCATTAAGTGTATTTATTCTTATTCATGAGGTCATGGTTTGTAGACATGCCCAATTTCAATTTTGCAGCCTCACTAGCCTAGGTTGCCCATCACTGCTCTAGTCCCTTGCCCAGAAGTGGCCATTTTTAAAGTATAAGCTGACAGTGAGCTTCGGCAAGTTAGCAGACCACAACGGTCACCATAAGCAGAGCCTGATTCAATCCTCACCCGTTGTCCATGTGTGTGCATTTTTCAGCCAGGGAGATCACTGGATAGTGCTCAGGAACAGGAATCCTAGCTAATTTTATCTTTGAAAAAATACAGTGTGTGTACATCGGTCATTAAAAAGAGGGTCTTTTAGCAATCAAAGCACCAGCCTGTCTTAAGGCTGCATACTGATCCACATGTGGGCCTTGTTTTGGAATTGTACCTCTTTACAGGTATTCCTTCTGTGGTGTAAAATATTCCTGTGAGCTCAGCGCAGGACACCTGATGTGCAACATCAACAGGGAAACAGCCTCTAAGTACAGGATTCCAAAGTGCGCACAGTATCAGTGATGGCATCTATCACCCGCTCTGCGATAACGTGGCAGCGCGCTTTCACTACCCATCAGGCCTGCTCGTTGCTGATCCATAAAAAGTGACATCCAAAATACTCTACCTTTGTCTGAGTGGCTCCCGCCCCAAGTCCACTGCTGTGTTTCTGGGGGGAGACGGCAATCACTTGGCCACCTTTCACAGTCACAAACTGCTGCACAGCCTGCTGTGTGGACATGGCTGTGACCCCCGACTGCTGGCCCACTGCTTCTCCTGGTTCCTGTTTGATGATGACCTGCAAAGTACAACCAGAAACCCTTTAATTGAAAGGCATGGCAACAGCTCTCAGAAACACAAGATAAGGCATACGTTTTAACTTATTGCTGATAAGCTTCCAATAATGTGTGCCAGCTTTGCAGAATATATCAATTTTAGCCCCTCAGCTTCTCATCCCCGCACCCCAATCCAGCATCAGCCATATAACCCCTCTCAAAGCATCCAATGGACAGACAGGTGTTGAGAGAAACGACTGTAATGTTCAATATAATTCGCAATGACTAGCAATTCAATTCCTGCAGCTCAACTGTTAATGGCTGTTGAGAGCCATTTAACTGTGAAGGGAAGAAAGAAATGGCATTTATTGAGCACCTTTTATGTCCTCGGGGGGGGTCCCAAATGCTTTGAAGCCAAGTCATTCCTTTTGAAGTGTGGTAGCTGTCGTCACGTGGGAGAAAGCAGCAGTCAACTTGCAGGCAGGAAGGTCCCACAGTAATGCGATAAACATGTTTTCGGTTGTTTTGCTTACAGATGAGTGTTGGCCAGACACTGGAATAAAACCTTGCTCTTCAAACACAGAGACAGTCACCCAATGTCAGAATCAAACCCAGGTCCATGGCGCTGCGAGGCAACAGTGCTAACGACTGTGCCGCCGTGCTGCCCACTGTGCCAGCATGCCGCACAGAGAGCAGGAGCAGGCCACTCGGCCCCTCGAGCTTGCTCCACCATTCAATAAGATCATGGAAAACCTGATTGTAACTTCAACCCCAAATTGCTGCCTATCCCGATAATCTTTCACCCCCTTTTAATCTACCTCAGCCTTAAAAATATTCAAAGCCTCTTCTTCCACCACTTTTTAAAAACAAATTCCAATTAAGGGGCAGTTTAGCGTGGCCAATCCACCTAGCTGCACATCTTTGGGTTGTGGTGGTGAGACCCACGCAGACACAGGGAGAATGTGCAAACTCCCCACTGACAGTGACTCGGGGCTGGGATCCGACCTGGGCCCTTGGTGCCGTGAGGCAGCAGTGCTAGCCATTGTGCTGCCCTGTTTCCATCACCTTTGAGGAAGGGAGACCCAAAGGCCCAACTCTCGCTGAGAGAAAAACTTTCTCCTCATCTCCCTCTTAAATAGACGACCCCTTATTTTTAAACGGTGACCTCCTGAACAGACAGACAAGGCCTCGGTTTAGCACCACATCCAAATGGTGACACTTTCGGCTGTGCACTGAACTGTCGGCTTAGACTCTGTGCTCAGAATTGGGACTTATAATAATAACAATCGCTTATCGTCACAAGTAGGCTTCAATGAAGTTACTGTGAAAAGCCCCTAGTCACCACATTCCGGTGCCTGTTCGGGGAGTCCGGTACGGGAATTGAACCCGCCCTGCTGGCCTTGTTCTGCATTACAAGCCAGTTGTTCATGATCCTTCACACAGAGGCAACATTGCTATCACTGTGACATAAAGTTGACACTGGCTTGTGCTTGTGTATTAGTGCTGAACATGGCCAGGCTAGCTCAATGGGTGAAGTTCTAATATATGCTTCATTATTAGTATTTTATTTTAAACAGAAGGCACCAGAAATACATGTGTTACATCAAATCAAAACACACACCCTCACCTCTGCATCAGAAAGTTGCCAATTCAAGCCCACTCTAGAGAGTTGGGCATATAACTCCAGTGCAGTACTGCTGTGTTGGAGGAGTCGACTTTCAGACGAGACATTGAACCGAGGCTACACTTAACTCTCTCAGGCGGGCACAGAACTATGGCACTACTAGATCAGTCAGTATTCTCGCCAATCAGGATTATATATATATATATTAAAATACATATTAAAAATGCATATATAATCATCCCATCCCTCAGCCATCATCACTAAAATTGATTATTTGGCCATTATCGCATTGTTGTGGCGTCTCGCTTTGTGCAAATTGGCTGCCGTGTTTCCTCCAGTCCAACACTTCAAAACAGCTTAATTGGCAGTGAAATGTTTTGGGACATGCTACTGTTATGTAAGGCATTATAAAATTGCTCTACTCCTTATGAATCAAGATGTCATAATTTTGAAGACCTCTTATCACGTCATGCGTTCTCGAGAAAGGAATCCCAATTTATTTAATCTTTCTGGCAGGTAAAACCTCTCACTTCTGGTAACATTCTTATTAATCTTTTACGTAACCTTCTCCAGTGCCTCTATTTACTTTCTATAACTTGGAGAACTGACCTATTCCTGTTATCCTGCTAAAAATTAACCCCAGTGCTTTGTTTGCGTTTTTTTTATGGCCTGATAACCTGTGTCACTGCTGTTAATGATTTGTGTCACTGGTTCCTAGCTCATTTAAACACTTACTCCAAAGCAGAATGTAGTCCAATTCTTTTTCCTGCCAGAATGCTGTGCTTTGCACTTATCTGTATTGAAGCTCATTTGCCAATTATACAACCATTCTTCCTGTATTAATTTGCAGTCCACCTCCACCTTTATGCGCAAAACATCTTCTTTAGCCCCCAAAGACTCGGGGAACATTTAGGAAATGAAGTGCAGCAAGTGGTGATATAAGGGAAGGGAAAGAACTAAGAACAGTGACCAAAGGGGCTTTTCACAGTAACTTCATTGAAGCCTACTCGTGACAATAAGCGATTTTCATTTTCATCAGGTAATTAGGTTTGATATTAGGTTTGTGGTGCACTGCTAGCGTCCCTACCTCTAGACCAGAAGTTCCAGGGTCGTTGAATCTTTGCCAACGACGGGCGTTTATTTATTTTTTCTCTTTTGTATATATTTGGGGGGGGGGGTTTGTTCTTTTTGTTCTTAAGAATTTTCTGTTCCTGTTTTCTTTTTTGTGAAAATGTGAAAATTTTAATAAAAATTATTTTAAAAAAAAGAAGTTCCAGGGTCAAGCCCCACTTCAGGACTTGATGACCATGGAAGATATGTTCATAACTTGGCTATGCAGGTTGATTATCAACCTGTAGATGCTCCCAGTATGTCTGAAGGTATGCAGTAAGAGTGTGAGAGATTCCTGATCAGCCATACTGTAAAAGGCAATGGCAAACCACTGAAGTACTTTGCCGAGCATAATCATGGACCAATCCAATGGAAGTCCATGGTTGCTAATGCCCTCTTAGGTCATGCCATCTGAAGGAGGAGGTTCAAAATGAAAAGAGAGAAAAAGATAATGCCAATGTCAATTTAGACGGATTCTATTCATCATCACAAGGACCGTAACGGTTCACGGTAATGGCCCACTGTCAACTTCTCAAGGATGGCCAATAGGTCTGGCCTTGCCTAGTGTCGCTCACATCGCCAGAAACAGAGAAAAAGGAATGGGCCCAAATAAATAGAAAATAAAAATTGGGAGTAAGAGCCAATAGGAAATCTTCAAAGAGAAGACAACTATGGTACAACCTATTCCCACCAGCCCATTCCCACCAGAGGTGAAAGCACAATACAGAATTTAAAAATTTATAAAGGTCCAAATGGCAGGTATGGGGCTAGTGATATGGAGGGGGAAATAAACCTCAAACCAAGAACAGAACATTTAGAAGCATAAATTAGTAGGAAGACAAAGAAGGGTAGGAAAAAATACTGACAATAAATAACATTATTGGAAATAGTAAAGGAATTTATAAAACACGGAGTTTGAAAGAATAACTGAAGAAAGGGGAGCAATGATTGGAGATGTAAAAGTAAATGAATAATGGGGCAATTAGGGAGGAAAAAGGAAATTTTATAGTGGATGAAGGAATGTGGGTGTTACTAGAGGAGTCCTTTGCCTGGGTTTTCACTGTAGAGTGTGGTGATGGGGATAAAAGGGCACAAGGGGACAAGGTTTGCCATTCAGATAGAACTGCCAGATCAGGAACATTGCTGAATGAAAAGTTGAAGCTAAACTGGAAAAAATAGGTTCTGACAACGTGTCAAAGAATGCCATGGAACGCAAAGAGAAAATAGCCGAGGTTCTGCCATAATCTTTCAAAAACCTTTACACAGTGGGTGAAAGGGAAAAAGTGTAGGTCAGTGAGCCGAAATTCAGTAGTGGGTAAGCTGCCAGAGGCCACAATACAGAATAAATTTACTGTTCACTGTGATTGACTAGGCTCAATTAAGAACAGACAGTTGGATTTATAAAAAGGTAATTTGAGCCTGACAAACTTTATGACCGTTCTTTGAAGGAACACTGGAATTCGCTAATGAAGTAGGGACAGTGATATTTGGCCCGAATTTCTTCTGGGATTAGCTGCACCTCTGTTGTAAATCCAGCAGAGTCGGAGAAAATAAATCATCCCAGTTATGCCAAGTCCTCAACGATCCAGGGGTACCCCATTGGTTCAGTAAGGAGCAAGGCAAATGGCTCTACGGAGGCAGAGATTCAAGTCTCTTACTAATTTACTGCTGGACGCCAGTCCACCAGGATAATATTCTCATGGGCGAGGCAGAGTGGGTAGAGCCCTGGGCGTCCCCTTGTCGCTGGAAGCAGGCAGATGGATTTCCTGGCTGGCAGGCATGTACTGGGCATGTACTCCTGCTGACTGCACAAAATCTCAGGCAGCTGAAGGAAAAGGATGGGTGCGAATGCTGGAATTGATGCCCATGGAATAATCATTAAATCACAGAATCACTACAGTGCAAAAAGAGGCAATTCAGCCCATCGAGCCTGCACCGACCCACTGAAAGAGTACCCTAGCCAGGCCCACGCCCACACCCTATAACCCAGTAATGCCATCTAACCTTCTTGGACACAAAGGGGCAATTCAACTCGGCCAATCCACCAAATCTGCACATCTTTGAACTGCAGGAAAAAAATCAAGAGCATTTGGAGGAAACCCACGCAGGCACAGGGGAATGTACAAACTCCACACAGTCAGTCACCCAAGGTTGGAGTTGAACCCGGGCCCCTGGTGTTGTGAGGCAACAGAGCTAATACCGCCGTGTCTTATGGAGCACAGGAGGTTTCTGGATTATACGAACGATACATATTGGTAAAGAGCTGCAGCATAGTCTGAATGTTGGCTGAAGGAGAGGCAAAATTAGTGGTTGATGCATGTCCCTCGGACTGGACGGATATCAGCTTTGTCCTGGGGTCAGTATTACAACTACTGCAGCTCTTAATAAAAAAAACTGGACGAGCAATCTGGACTCAAAAGAATAATATCAAACTCTACAGACGATTGAAAGTGGGGACCATGTTAACCGTGAAGAAGGAGGATGCTATCCATGTAGAGTTTGCACATTCTCCCCATGCCTGCGTGGGTTTCACCCCCACAACCCAAAATGACGTACAGGGTAGGTGGATTGGCCATGCTAAATAGCCCCTTAATTGGAAAAAAAAGAATTGGGTACTCTAAATTAATTTTTAGAAAAAGGATGCTGAGCTTCCATCCTTCATGAGGACTTTCAGACTGGCTGATTTTCAAAACATAAACATGCACCTTAACCCTTTGAGTGCCAGCCCTCTTTTCCATCTTTGGACAGAATGATAGCAGAAAAAATTGAGGATACAAGATGCTCAGATTATGTTTTAATTGCCCAATGATGGATCGTGAGTCGCCAAGGGAGTAAAATTATATCGCTTTGTGCTTATCAGTTTGCTTTTCTATCACATTGCTCCCAAACTCCACAAGGTGGAGTGCTACACTTGAAACTGTAGAGAAAAAGATCGGCCAGGATATATCCTCCACGTGGATTTTCTGACTGAGACGTTTTCAAAATATAAACATGCATGTTAACCCTTCAAGTGTCAGATCTATCCACCTCCAAAGAGAGAATACCTTTTGCTCAGACACTTTTAGGCGCGCCAGTTGCTAAAGCCCTGGGCCGTGTTATCCACGAGAGTTCCCTGATCTCCTCTAAACTACAGTGCAAACCTTGTAGAAACAAGCATAAATACTTCAACTTATTGCCCTTTCTCTGAGGTTTCCACGGACCTTGCACCGAGATTATAGCGAGATGCGGAAGATACAAAAGTCTGAGAACACGCACAAACAGACTCAAAAACAGCTTCTTCCCCGCTGTTACCAGACTCCTAAACGACCCTCTTATGGACTTACCTGATCAACACTACACCCTTCTATGCGTCACCCGATGCTGGTGTTTATGTAGTTACATTGTGTACCTTGTGTTGCCCTATTATTTATTTTATTTTATTTTCCTTTCATGTACTTAATGATCTGTTGAGCAGCTCGCAGAAAAATACTTTTCACTGTACCTCGGTACACGTGACAATAAACAAAATTCAATCCAATCAAGGCATGAATTGTCACCTCTGATGATTCTGTCACTCTGTCTTGTACTGCACCTCGTCAGGCGTTGAGTGCCAGCTTGGCTCAGTTGGGCATTCTCCTATGTGTCAGGTTTCTTGGATTAAAAACCCATCCCAGAATCTTGACCACGAGGCTGACACTGTATTGCAGTATTAGAAAGTGCTGCACTGACTATCAGTGGTGGCGCGCTTCTGATGAGGCAATAAACCAACGTTCCGTCTGCCCTCTCACATGGATGTAAAAGATCCCATGGCATCATTTCAGAGAAGGGCAGGGGTCTTCTTCCTGGTATCCTGGCAAATATTTAGCCCTCATTCAACATCACTGAAACAAATTATCTGATCATTTATTTCATCGCTGTTTGTGCTGGCTTTTTGTCAGACTTTTTACATTGCAACAGGGACTATACCTCAAACATTGTATTTAATAGAGACGTACTGAGGTTGTGACAGGAGCTATTTAAATGCTTACACAGGAAGGTTTGGGTTTATGCAGCAACCAGGAGTAAGCCGTTCAGTCCCTTGAGCCTATTCCACCATTCATGGTTGTGCTGTACCTCGACTCCATTTATCCAGCTTTGATTTGTATCCCTTGTTAACCTCAACTAACAAAAAAAATCTATTGATCCCAATCTTAAAACTTCAAGTCATCCCAGGGCCATTTGTAAGTCTCAGATATTCTTCTTAGTGTGAAAGTGGCCTTTCTAATATTATTCCAAAATATTGTGCCACTGAGCTCTGGAAGCATTTGGAAGTGACAAAAATCAAAACTGCATAATGTGCTGAAGGTTTACCGTCTTAATGCCTTGATTCAGGAGAGCATCTTTGGCAAGCTGACTGCTCACTGAATCCGAAACTAGATAGCACAGAGGCAGGCAGACAGCACGCCTACACATTGTTATATTGCGGGTGGCACTGTGGAACAGTGGTTAGCTGCCTTCCAGTGCCTGGGACCCGGGTTCAATTCCGGCCTTGGGGGACAGTCTGGAGTTTGTACTTTCTCCCCATATCTGATTGGGTTTCCTCTGGGTGCTCCGGTTTCCTCCCACAGTGCAAAGATGTGCAGGTTAAGAGGATTGGCCATGCTAAATTGCCCCCAAAGTGTCCAACGGTTAGGTGGGGTTGCGGGGATAGGGCGGGGAATTGGGCCTAGGTAGAGTGCTCTTTTGGAGGGTCGGTGCAGACTCGATGGGCTGAATGGCATCTCTCTCTCTGCGCTGTGGGTGCAGTTTTACATGAAAACTGCTGCTGAAAATCAGAATCGCTCATGGCATTTCGATGGAAGTGTTGCACTGCTTCACTACACACACCTGCCCATTTTCCTACGAGCAGGAACAGGATACATTTCAGTTTTCAGTATGAGGGTAACTTGCCATGCCCAGCACGGTGCCATGCCACAAAGGCATGAACATCTCAGTCAGAGCGGTACTCCAAACTGTCCATTGGGTCCAGGTGGGGGTAAAAGTTCAGCCACTGTTCCCAGTCCCAATCAGTAATTCTTGCTTGAAAATGCGCATGTTGATACTAGACGGGGAGAAGGTCCTGTCTGAGTATGATGCCCCTTCTTGCTGAATAATCCATTTACTGACACTCACTAACCAGGCCCATGTAGCCACTTGGGAGAGGCACTGAAGAGAAAGAACGCAGCACCTATGTAGCAACTCTCAGTGGGGTGATGCAATTCAGCTAAATAAGTGGGCGAGCGAGGAACAGAAGATACTGCTGAAAAGGTCAGATGAAATGAAAATGAAATGAAATGAAAATTGCTTATTGTCAAGTAGGCTTGAAATTAAGTTACTATGAAAAGCCCCTAGTCGCCACATTCAGGCGCCTGTTCGGAGAGGCTGGTATGGGAATTGAACCGTGCTGCTGGCCTGTCGTGGTCTGCTTTCAAAGCCAGCTATTTAGCCCTGTGCTCAACCAGCCCCTTGATGAGGAGAGGTAGGAGGTGGTTCAGGTGGAGCATAAACAATCAACCAGAGCGGTTGGATCGAACGGCCAGTTTCTGTTCCATATATTCTATGTAAATCAAATTTGGGGGAGGGAAGAAATTTACACCAAACAAAATAAGCACTTCCATTGAATGTAAATGAACTTGTAGCAAAGGGGAGGGGGGTGGATTGTGCAAGAATAACCACTAGGTGTTAATAATTCAATTCAATACTGCCTTAGCCAACTGAGTCATCAGGAAGAGTAGTGTTTGTGCTCATTAGTGGTAGAAATGGTTGTCAAGGTTCTGATCTGCCACTTCAGAGCAATTTTTGTTTCAGTCATTAGAAGTAGGAGTGTAAATGAGATGGGGTGGATGGAGTTAAATTCCCAATCAGCCATGATTGAATTGGACAACAAAGCAGTTTTGAGCAGCTGAGAGGTCAACTCGTGTTCTTAATATTCCTCTGCTTTGCTGGGTCCTTTCAAATAATAGAACACAAATGTTGCTGACCTCTACCCTCGCTCTTCTCAGCCTGGACTCCCTCCCCTTCTTCCAGGACCATCCTGATTGGTTAATCTTCCCAACCAAAAGCGGATGGGATTTCTCAGGAGGAGTTGGAAGAGGCTAACAGATTTAAACGAGGCCCGACCTCGGCGAACACTCCACATATTCAGATCTACCCAAGCGTGTGAGTAAAAGGGGCCGTAATGAAATGAAAATCGCTTATTGTCACGAGTAGGCTTCAATGAAGTTACTGTGAAAAGCCCCTAGTCGCCACATTCCGGCGCCTGTTCGGGGAGGCTGGAACGGGAATCGAACCGTGCTGCTGGCCTGCCATGGTCTGCTTTAAAAGCCAGCGATTTAGCCCAGTGTGCTAAACCAGCCCCTGTATTGAACAAGTGTTGGCAGCGGAGGTCATTTGATGCCACAGTTTGTTGTTTCTCTTTAATCTTTCATGGGAGGTGCGTTCCGCCTGATTGCCCTTGAACTGACTGGCTTGCTCCGTCATTGCAGAGGGCAATGAAACATCAACCACATTGCTGTGGGTCTGGAGTCACATGTAGGCCAGGCCGGGTAAGGATGGCAGATTTCCTTCCCGAAAGTATATTATTGAACCAGATGGTTTCTTCAACAGCAATAGTTACATGATCGCTATTACTGAAAAGAGCTTTTAGAGGCCAGATTTATCAACTGAATTTAAATTCCACCAGCTCCAATGGTGGGATTTGAACCCCGTGTCCCCAGGGCCTGAGCTTTTGGATTGCTAGTCCAGTAACGTTATAATTTTGTGACTGTCATTCCTGAATAAAATCCTCATTCACATTTATCTGCACATTACCGTGTCTCATCACCTTTTGAAACTTGCCACACGGTGGTTCATTTTGAATTGCGGGGACTGTTGCAAAGTGGGAAGATGAGGCAGAAATGGATCACACAAGCAGAAGCGAAATGAATAATGAACAGATCTGTTCTTTTTTTTTTTATAAATTTAGATTACCCAATTATTTTTTCCAATTAAAGGGCAATTTAGCGTGGCCAATCCACCTACTCTGCACATTTCTGGGTTGTGGGGGCGAAACCCACGCAGACACGGGGAGAATGTGCAAACTCCACACGGACAGTGACCCAGAGCCGGGATCGAACCTGGGACCTCAGCGCCGTGAGGCGGTTGTGCTAACCACTAGGCCACCGTGCTGCCCAACAGATCTGTTCTTAAGTGCTGCTGACTGAAGGACACCGGAATGTTGGCCAAGACAGTGTAGAATGGTCCTCACTGCTTTTGAATAGTGCTGCGAACTTCCACTGGAAGAATTTTAAGTTTACGGCCTTATCCCAAGGATGGCACTTTCAACAGTGCAGCAGGCTCTCAGCACTATTCCATTACCATTACGCAGATAAGGCTCTGACCAGGTTTATCGTAAAAGTCCAACCAAGGTCCTTTGCACAGTCACAGGACCATGGTCTGCACTCTAGAAGGGACCGAACACCTTAAACAGGTCACCCTGTAGTAGGATCCCGTGAAGGTGGTGGTGGGGTGGCATTCATGGGCTGACAAGATTATTATCAGGTGGTTAAGACTAATTTCAGTCTGTCTAGCGTGTAAGGTTCTTTTCCAATGTCACTGAACTACAGTTTACTCTGTTTAAGGAACCAGAATATCAGGTTGACTGACAAACATGCAATGTTTTGCTAACAACTGGCGCCTCCAACTGAATTCTGAGAAAACAGCCTGATTTGAATCAAGGACCAGTTTGCTGACTTTATATTGACAAACCTGCTGTGCATTACCTGTGTTTATTTTATCACAGAATCACAGCTGTGCCCCGAACAACTCACCAGCTGAACACCCCTGCACGCCTGGGTGGCCATCTCAAGCACCACTGCATTCCTATTCAGTAAACATGAGCGTCAATACACTCCCATTCAGTCACCCCATCATACCGCAATGGGGTTTCCAGCAAATCCAGCACCACTGCGCTCCTGGGCAGCAACCTCGCGCACTACTACGCTCTGATCCTGTGTCTGCATCATACCACAATGAAGGTTCCAGCAGCAATGCACTCCCATTCAATAACAAACATTTTCCATTGCACCTTCAACATAGGCACTTCACAATTGATTATAAAATTTGGCACCAAGCCTCATAAGGAGAAATTAAGATAGCTCATAGCTGACCAAAGATGGGTCAGACAGCCAAGTTTTAAGCAGGAGGAGAGGTTAAAGAGGGTGATCCAGAGCATAAGTCTTGGCAGCTGAAGGCAGAGCGCCCAAAGGGAAAGTGAAGAATATCAGGTATAGGCAACAGGTGCACAGACATCTTGGGAGGGTTGAAGGAGATGACAGAGATAGCGAAGGGTGAGGGAATGGAGGGATTTTGAAAACAAAGATGGAAATTTTAAATATCAAGCATTTGCAGATTGGGATCAATGTAGCTCAGCAAGTAAACAGGCAGTCACTCCAAGCACCACAACAACTCCTGCCCTTCCCAAGACCACAGGCACTGTTTCGAGCACCACTGCACCACCACTGATCATTCCATTCTCAACCCTCTCAGCTGAACACTGGGACATGACGTGTTCGCAGCTGGAGGGTCAAGTTTCTATTGCACCATACACGTTTGTTTCAAACAATCCATTCAACAGGGAAGCTAACCACAAAAGTATTCAGGTGGGTGGCATCAATTAATTCTGGGCAGCTGCTATGTGAATGGGAGGACTGTCTTATTCATACATTGCTGTGCAGCGTTGGCTGGGGTCAACTCCATGCAAAGGCAAGATCACGGGCAAACGAAGGTCACAAATTCTCCACACCCAGTATGTTTGGACCATTTTATAGCACTTAGCATCATCTGAGTGCTCAAACGAGTGACCAATAAATTTGAACCCTGCGCCACCGTGCTGCCCATCTCAGTCCTCTTTGAGTATCACATCAATTCACCTCCTACACCACCGCCCCCCCCCCCCCTCCCCCACCCCCAGGCAGCTCCTGCCTGAAGGAGGAGGGATAGTTTAATGTGCAACATTATTGACATGGAATTGGCAACCAACTACCTATCCGCTTTGGCAGTTTGCACCTGGTGGATGCCCCATAGACTCATTGAATTTGCAGTGCAGAAGGAGGCCATTCGGCCCATCGGGTCTGCCCCCACCTTGAAAAGAGCGTCCTATTTAAGCCTATGCCTCCACCCTATCCCTGTAACCTCACCTATCCTTTTGGAAACTAAGGGCCAATTTAGCATGGCCTATCCACCTATCCTGCACATCTTTGGACTGTTTGAGGAAACCAGAACACCAGGAGGAAACCAACGCAGACACAGGGAGAACGTGCAAACTCCACACAGAGTCATCCGAGGCTGGAATTGAGACTACAGCACATTGTTGCTCAATGAGAGGAGCTGCCCTAGGCTTTATGTTTACTCTAAATTGTGCTCTCTGTTGCACCCCCAGCTATTGCCAGTTACGGTGATAATATGTGATGCGGCTGGTGCCAAACTTGTGGGTAAGGATATAAGGCTATGTTGGCCTATGATCAACTCTGGCATCCTTCCATTCAAGCACCACCATTGCAAGAATGTCAAGTATAAAAGGTGTAAAGATTTGTCCAGCAAGATGGTTGGCCTCATCTCCCCAGCAGCTGGTACAACCTAACTTGTGATATTGAGGCATCACCTTGCACAGGTGGATATCTGTTGAAGTATGTGAAGGTCCTCCTATCCTCCTGATGGCTCAGCATACTTCTGGCAGGGCAGGGCAACACGGTAGCATTGTGGATAGCACAAATGCTTCACAGCTCCAGGGTTCCAGGTTCAATTCCCGGCTTGGGTCACTGTGCGGAGTTTGGACTTTCTCCCCGTGTCTGCGTGGGTTTCCTCCGGGTGCTCCGGTTTCCTCCCACAGTCCAAAGATGTGTACGTTAGGTGGATTGGCCCTGATAAATTGCCTTTAGGGTCCAAATTGCCCTTAGTGTTAGGTGGGGTTACTGGGTTATGGGGATAGGGTGGAGGTATGGGCCTGGGTAGGGTGCTCTTTCCAAGAGCCGGTGCAGACTCGATGGGCCGAATGGCCTCCTTCTGCACTGTAAATTCTATAAGGTATCAATCCACCAATCTTCCTTACCTTCCTCCAAGATCAGAGGATTGGGGCAGCAATGTAGCCAAAGTGGATAGCACTATGGCTTCACAGCGCCAGGGTCCCAGGTTCGATTCCCTGCTGGGTCACTGTCTGTGCGGAGTCTGCACGTTCTCCCTGTGTCTGCGTGGGTTTCCTCTGGGTGCTCTGGTTTCCTCCCACAGTCCAAAGACGTGCAGGTTGGGTGGATTGGCCATGATAAATTGTCCTTAGTGACCAAGAAGGTTAGAAGGGGTTATTGGGTTACGGGGATAGGGTGGAAGTGAGGGCTTAAGTGGGTCAGTGCAGATCCGATGGGCCAAATGACCTCCTTCAGCACTGTATGTTCTATGTTCAGAAATACGCTTTTCCCATTGCACTGTGGAGCTGTAGGCTTGAAAAGGAGTCACAAAGTTACTACCATCTGGATTTATGAAAGCCAGAGTAGCAACAGGTCTTAATCCTCTTAATCTTTCCTTTTAAATTAACTTTTTCATACATCTCATTCCCCCAGAAACCCTGAAAACCAATCAAATACACGATTACCACCTTGATTTGGCTGTCACTACAAGACAGAATAAGTTGGGACAGGAAAACCCTTGAATTTATTCAGAAAGCCAAACAGGTTAGTTGACCAGGTGGAAAGTATCGCGCCTAGTTGCAACACAGCTGCCTCCAAGTCTGGAATGAGCAGAACAGAGAGAGCCAATTAGGCAAGCATGTCTGTACAGGTGTTGAAAGGTGCGGGTAGATTTGCCAACAGAAGTGAGGAAGTGGTTTGAAGTTTCTCAAATGTTTATTGTTGTTAATTAGTTACTGTCACTGCAATGTGTTTTTTAATATTTCAGACATACACAGAGCAGGAGGTGCGCCTGTTTCAGTGTCACATGGGGTTTTGACTGCACATTTCTCCAAGTATGTGTCAAAACTCTGGTTTCCTCATCCTTTAAGGTGAGGGATCAGCTCTGGACATTTTACTTTGTGCAGAGTGGGAAGGAGGAAGTGGGGTGGGAAGGAGGAAGTGGGGTGGGAAGGATGAGTATTTAACTCCATGTCGGGTGGGGATGGGGTTTGGGGCTCTGGGCTCTTCACTCTGTACACAGTGGGGCAAGGTATCCTGACATTTTGCTCTGTAGAGTGAGAGAAGGGATCTAAACATTCTACATCAAAGAACGTGGGTGAGGGGATCCGGGCACTTTGCTCTGTGCGGAGTGGGGACAGGGGTTCACACTGTATGGAGTGCAGTTTTGTTACGCAAGCTCGGAGAACTAGCTAACTAGCTAAACACACATGGCTCTCACTAAAACTCTTCTGTAAGAGGGGTGGAATTTAAAAAACTTGGAACATTTAAGATCTTCAATACTGCTGCCATTATGGTCAGTACACTCTTAATACACAGTACCTGACCTCTAGACCCGACTGTAATGAAAGCAGATTTCAGGAGTATATTGAGAGCCAGATTCGCTCCTTTTCACTTCAGGAATTGCAAATCTTGAACCTCCAATTGGATTTTAATTCTATTCGTTTCTCACATTTGCAATGTGTGCGTGTGCGTGCGTGTGCATGAATTTTTGTGTGTGTACACATGTCTGTATGGATGTATGCATGTGCATGAATTTGTCTGTATGGGTGTGTGTGTGTGCGCGCGTGCATCCATAAGTTGTGGCGTGCATGCACATGAGTATATGCGTGTGTACCAGAGCTTGTATGCCGGAGTGCGGGCGAAGAGTGATCTCGAGTCAGAGTGTGTGCCAGAATATCGGCATGTGTCAGCTTGTATGTGGCACAATGTATACATGTTCTACCCCCTTTTCTTTGTTCTTTCCCTTTTTAAATGTGTTAATTAGCGTTAACTTCCAGTTCTAATGAAAGATTCCTGACCAAAACATTATAACGGCCTGTTCTCTCCACAGTTGCCGCCCTGACCTGCAGAAGGTTTCCAGCTATTTTTACTGTAGATCTATTCATTACTTCAATCAGGAAAAGGTCAGGCACACCACTTCAATAAGCCACTTCCTTCCTGGCCTGTCTCAGCAGCCCGCCCCTCAGTACATGGCCAGGATATATGTACATTAGGTGATGAATAAAGATCCAAGTCAGCAGTGAATTCCTCAAAAAGATCAGTCCCTTGTAACCAGGAACACAAGATTGGAATTTGGCAAGAATTCAAAACATTATTTTTTGAGGTTTGAGTGCGCACCGGTGCAAGTAAAATTCTATCACATGAATAGTTTCAATTTAGTGTACTAATTAATAAACATACTATTATATGATTCTGATTAAACTTGTCGTGAATGTTAATTTTAGCATCATGTGACTATTCTCAGCTCACACTTGGGATGGCATTTAACGACTAGCCCACCGCGTGTTTTTTGGCAGAGAGATGACCCGCCAGCGGGATCTACCGGTCCCACCGTTGTCAACGGGATTTCCGTTGTGCCGGCGTGGGGTCGGAATTTCCCGCCGGCGCACAGGATTTCCCGCCCTTGATGTCAGCAAAAAGGCGAGCAGGAATTTCTGGGTGCAAGGGAGGGAAGCATAACAGCAAATGTTCTTTACATCAGTTTAGCTCATAGGTTTTAAGAAGAAGCAATTACCTTTAACTCTGTGTTAAAGTTAAACTTTTTGACAGTATGCGATTAGTTGTAATAGAACAATTCTTTAGAGCGCGATGTATGAACCAAATGTATTAGGAGACTGGTTTAGAATGTCACATTTCAACCAATGATTATTGCTATGCACTTATATTGCATACTCACTCTGTATAACTTTAAGTACAACTTGTATTGCAAATTTTTGTATTAGCACTTTGTAGTATTCTGTATTAGCTATCCACAGTTTTGAGTTGTAAGCAACTTCTCCACTTAATTTTTTGTTCCAACATTAATGTGATTCAGTCCAAGCCCCAATACCCACAGAGTAAAGGACAGGGTCTCTAAAACAGTCACTGACAAGGAGTTAATTTAATGAGGAGCCTGCATGAAGTAAGCAAATCCCAAGTCAACTCGCTCAAGGCAGTGTTCAAAAATATAAGACAGAATACTTCCTCCATCTTAAACAAATGGGCAAGGAAGGTACCACAATGAGAGGGATGGTCCCACATGTAATTGACACATCAGAGGGCCAGTCAGAGGACTGTGGGAAATGACATCTGACCTCTCCGTGCCCCATCGCCTGACCGCTCCCTGCCCCACCGTCTCACCGCTCCCTGCCCCGCCGTCTCACCGCTCCCTGCCTCGCCGTCTGACCGATCCCTGCCCCGCCGTCTGACCGCTCCCTGCCCCGCCGTCTTACCGCTCAGTGCCCCGACATCTGACCGCTCCCTGCCCCGCCGTCTGACCGCTCCCTGCCCCGCCGTCTGACCGATCCCAACCCCGGCATCCGACCGATCCCAGCCCCGGCTTCTGACTGATCCCAGCCCCGGCGCCCGACCGATCTCTGCCCCGGCATCCGACCAATCCCTGTCCCGCCGTCTGACCGATCCCAGCCCCGGCGTCTGACTGATCCCTGCCCCGGCGTCCGACCGATCTCTGCCCCGGCGTCTGACCAATCCCTGCCCCCGGCGTCTGACTGATCCCAGCCCCGGCGTCTGACCGATCCTAGCCCCGGCGTCTGACCGATCTCTGCCCCGGCGTCTGACCGATCCCAGCCCCGGCGTCTGACTGATCCCTGCCCCGGCGTCCAACCGATCCCTGCTCCGGTGTCTGACCACTGGCTGCCCCGGAGTCTGACCACTGCCTGCCCCAGTTCTGACAATTCCCTGCTCCAGCTCTGACCATTCCTTGCTCCAGCTCTGACCATTCCTTGCTCCAGCATCCAACCGATCCTTGCCTCAAGGACCGAGCGATCCCTGCCCCAGGGTCCGACTGATGCCTACCCCAGGGTCTGACCAATCCATGCCCCAGCGTCTCACCGCTCTCCCACCCTCATTTTCTGGCCCACATCTCAAGTGTTTACCGCTCTGCCTCCAGTACGTGTTCCATGCCCTGTATCAGACCACCATGCTCAATCTCCGACCACCCTGCCCGCAGCTTTGGAATGTATACCTTCCAATCAAGATAGGCAGAAGTCTCACATTATAGCAATTAAATTATGCACGAGCAGCTGGTAGGATATCGAGGGTTCCCTCTTCCCCAACTTATTAACAGGGTGGGGGGAACGCAGGGACCACAACAGTTCTCAAACTCCAGACCCATGCACGCTATAGGCCGTGCCAGTCGTGGCTCAGTGCGCAGCACTCCAGGTTTAGGTTCAAGTCCCACTCCAGAGACTTGAATACAAAAAGTCCTGAGGGAAGGATGGTTAATGGTGTCCAGAACATAATCCATTTTATCATAGCCTGAAACATCAATCATTATCTTGGCTAAAAACAACTGATGCACTTCCCTGCATCACTTTTGTATTATAAATTCAGATATATTTGGAAACCACCCGAAGTTATTGAAAATCCACACTCTGGTTATTGACCAGCATCCAGTCAGTGTTTGGTCTAATCTCCCTGTTGTCAGCATTAAAATTATCCATAGTCAGCAATGTGTAAGGAAAAGAAGTTCTTGTCCCTTTGGTCTCCTGGCGGTGCACCAGGGTCTCGGTCAGTGACGGGTGTGATCGAGTGCTGGCCTGGCCAAGGCCTACCCTGGGGCATCACGAGTGTGAGAGAGGGCATAAGGCCTTGGTTGTGTAGCTGAGTCTTGTCCTGACTCAGGCCTGGGATGAGAGGTCCTTTAATTTTCTCTCACTAAAAAGGAAATCACCTTTCACCCCACTAATTCAGCGCAGGGCCATGCTGAAACAATTCCGGTAACTGACTCTGGGGCTACTGCACTCACAGGGCTGACATCCGTATTAACAAGATCCTTAAGTGAAAGCAGGATTTTAGTTGCAGGGCCCACACCTTCAGTGGAAAGTTATCTGAAAGCAGGTGATTCCCAAATCTTACCTTGGTGAAGCCACCGAGACCCCCAGTCACAGGTTTAGGGCTCTGGACCTTGGGATGGCTTCCAATGGGGCACAGAGGGGGCATGGCTGCAAAAAGTGCATCTTCCTGCTAAAAAGAGAAGCACAAAAGATGCATCGTCAATCTATAGCCCTCTCACGGAGATAGTGAGCTTCAGCAATGCTGGACTAGAGAAGTGGTCAGCTCCTTCGGAATGAGAATCATCAAATCTACATTAAAACTGTGCCCATACCACATCCGAAGCCAGCGGTGACGCTGGGAGATAGATTCCAGGCCGCTGAGAGGCAAAAATAAAAATTAAACCCAAGAAGTAAACAAATCAAACTGAGAATTGCACTGTTTCCACTCGTTCTCCAGTATTATTTTACATCAAGATGACAAATATAATCCAAATTGTGGCTTTCTTTCCCCCAATAAGATGGTAGGGCCAGGTCATTAAAAGTGACTGCATTTATACAGGCTGTGTGAGTAATGTAGGGAGAAAAAGCCAAACTTCATAGTATAGGGTGCAGATTCTATAGGGTTTATAAACATCCTTGCTCTTTAACCAACCAACCCACAGGGATAGTTTTATATGGCCGTTACCGGCTTCATACTCAAATGTTTCAATGCTCTTCAGCCGTACTCCCATCCTTCTGCCCTCTAGTCATCCAAAAAATTGCTGCCTTTATCCTCTCCCACAAGGTTCCACTCATTCATCGCTCCTTTATTGGCATTTGCTCTCCCAAACTCTCCAGTTTAGAACTCTTTGTGATCTTGCCACTTACCTGATAACTCTACATTCCTCCAACTCTGGCGCTGAGCACATCGCCCCACCCCCTCTGCACAGTCCCCCACTCCATTGACGGTCATGCCTTTAGTTGCCTAAGCCTTCTTGCCAGACTGCTCCAACACAATACTTCCCTCTTAAAAGGCGCTCATTAAAATCAACGTCATCCTTCTTGACATCCATTTCTGTCTGCTAAACATCAATAAACTGCCTCAAGGCTGTTCCTTTACATTTGAGTTTTTATAAAAAATACAAACTGTTGTTTGCTGCAAAACCAATGAATTGACAGAATTTAGCATCCTTTGCTTTATTCCTGTTTCCTTCTTGCCTTTAAAAAGGAGTCAATCATGAATGACATTTGCACAATAATGACACAGGGAGATGATGGTGTGAAGTTAATGTTGCTGGATGAGCAATATAGAGGCCCAGGCAAAGTCTCTGGGGACATGGTTTCAAATCCCAACGATTGTTATAAAAACCCATCTGGTTCGCTAATGCCCTTTAGGGATGGAAATCTGCCATCCTTACCTGGCCTGGCCTACATGTGGCCCCAGATCCACAGCAATGTGGCTGACACTTCAGTGCCCTCTGAAATGGGCTAGCAAGCCACTCAGTTCAAGAGCATTTAGGGATGGGCAACAAATGCTGACCTTGCCAGTGACGCACACATCCCATGAAAGAATGAAAGTCACCCACAGAGTCTCAGAGGGAGCTGGGCTAACAAATGCGTGGAAAGCACACTGAATTAATGCTCGTTGTGTGCTCTCTCATCGATGTACTTTGCACACTTTTGTTTCCATAAAAACATTCAAAGCAGAGAGAATAATTGAAAGGAAGTCACTAACGGCCCAAGAATCTTTTTTTTTTTTTTAAACAGGATATTTCAAACAGGACATGACTACAAGAGGTACAAGTCTTTCCAGAATAAGTGTTTTAATTCAAATATTTATTACGAAACATCCTTTCATGGGTTTGTCAATCCGTACAGAAGGGTGAGCTTTTCTGGCCAAACAATCATTTCCTGTTCCTAAAAATTCTCATGTCGCTGTTCTAGGTAAGGTATGTAAAGTCACCATAATCCCAGTTGACCATAGGCTGCTTTCCCCTTTGAGGGGTGTCATAATATATACCAATATATCATGGTGCAGACACACACTGATGGACACACACAGGGACCAATCAACATGTGCCAATCACCAGTTAGAATACACACACTATAAAGGCAGAGGGCACCACGGTTCCCACTGATTCTGGGTGCTGCCTCTGAGTGTAACAGGAACCTATTCAGCCCAGCACGGACTCACAACACGTGCTGTGAGGGGGGGTGGGGGGTTGTTGTTGGGTTACGGGTATAGGGTGGATACGTGGGTTTGAGTAGGGTGATCATTGCTCGGCACAACATCGAGGGCCAACTAGCCTGTTGTGCTGTACTGTTCTATGTACTGTTCTATCTCTCAAGCCTACACAAGCCAACAGATCACGATACCAGGAGTTGAGGAATGCTCGCACTTCTGAGACCTACCGTTCAGTGATCTGCCTTCCACCAGTCTCCAGCCATCCCACAGAGTGGACTCCGTTCGCCCACCACTGCCTCTCCGCATTGCAGGGAATCTGGGCTCGAACTGGAAACTTTTCAAACAGCGCTTCCAGCTGTACCTCGAAGCCAGTGACCTGGAAGCTGCCTCGGACGCACGTAAGGTTGCTCTCTTGCTCTTCACAGCCAGTGACCACGCTCGGAACATTTACAACTCGCTCACCTTCGATGAGGGGGAGGACAAATCGAAGTTCAAGAATAGAATTCTGAAGTTTGACAGCCACTGCGTTGTCGAGGTCAACGAGAGCTTCGAGAGATACATGTTTCAGCAGCGATCTCAGGGTAAGGACGAGCCTTTCCAGTCCTTTATCACCCACCTCCGCGTCCTTGCGCAGTCCTGCAACTACGGGTCCACCTCTGATTCTATGCTCCGTGACCAGATTGTTTTTGGTGTTCAATCTGAGCCCCTGCGCCAGCAGCTACTAAAAGTAAAGCAGCTCACCCTGTCCACGGCCATTAAGACCTGTGTGCTTCATGAACATGCCTCCACGCGCTACTCATGCATCCAGGCTGCTGAAACGGCACGGCAAGCCCCTTACGAGGCAGAACGGGTCCAGATGATAAAATCTCTTCAGGCTCTGGACCTGAATGATGGCGGCCATTTCGCGGAGTCCCGCGCCCACACGCAGCGAGCGCGCTGATGTCACGGACCGCTTCGCGCCGCGCTGGATTGCCCCGCGCATGCGCGGTGGCGCGCCGAACGTCCCAACGTTGCGTGCGGCAACTGCGGCTCCGCTCACTTAAAGCAGCAATGTCCCGCGAAGTCCCGACACTGCCTGCAGTGTGGCAAACGAGGCCACCACGCTGCAATGTGCAGATCTTCCATGCCTGCTGCTTTTCGAAGGTCCACCCAGCCCCACAGAGATGTCAGGGTTATCCAGCCTGCCATCAATGAACCTACTCTACACCTTGATTCCGACTATGCCTGCGATGACCCACAGGTCCCGTTCCAAATCGGCGTCATTACTACCAACAGGATGTCCCCCAACCGTGGCACTGAACCTGTCCACGTCCACAGTGTCAGCCAGGATGATGAGTGGTGTGCCACTCTTACGATCAACCGGTCCCCTGTCAGGTTCCGCCTGGACATTGGCGCTTCTGCCAATCTCATTGCGTCGTCTGATTTTCGCAAGCTCTGCATACAGCCTGCTGTCCTGCCACCTGCGTGTAAATTGCTGGACTACAATGGCAATGCCATCGCCGCCAGTGGCTCCTGCCGCCTTGAGGTGACACATCGTGCTCACACAGTCATTCTCCCATTCAAGATTGTTGCTGCCTCAAAAGCGTCCTTGCTTGATGCGCAGGCATGCAAGCTACTCCACTTAGTGCAGAGAGTACACTCTCTCTTCAAGCGATACACCTGCATCCTCTGACACAGACTTCAGGGCGCAGCTCGACTTCATCATTCAGCAATACCATGATGTTTTCGAAGGCATGGACACGCTCCCTTACACGTACAAAATCTTACTCAAGCCCAATGCCACGCCTGTCGTTCACGCACCTCGCAGAGTCCCAGCGCCCCTCAAGTACCGCCTCAAGCAACAGCTCCAGGACCTTCAGGACCAAGAAGTCATCTCGAGGGTCACGGAATCCACAGACTGGGTAAGCTCCATGGTCTGTGTCAAGAAGCCGTCCAGCGAGCTGCGGATCTATATTGATCCTAAAGATTTAAATCAGAATATCATGTGGGAGCACTACCCGATTCCGAAACGGGAGGAGCTCATGTCCGAGATGGCCCACGCCAAACTATTCTCAAAACTGGATGCCTCTAAGGACTTCTGGCAGATCCAACTAGATGAGTCAAGCAGGAAGCTGTGTACGTTCAACACACCCTTTGGCAGGTTCTGCAACAACCGGATGCCATTTGGCATCATCTCTGTGTCCGAAGTTTTCAACCGGATCATGGAGCAGATGATGGAGGGGATCGACGGCGTCTGGGTATATGTCGACGATATTATCGTCTGGTCAACCACCCCGCAGGAACACATCGCCCGCCTTCAGCGTGTTTTCAGGCGCATCCACGAACACGGCCTCCGCCTCAATAGGGCCAAGTGCTCCTTCGGCCAGTCAAGTATCAAATTTCTGGGGATCACATCTCCCACCAGGGGGTGCGACCGGACGAGGACAAGATTGCAGCAATCACGTCCATGAAGACACCCGAGGACAAGAAAGCGGTTCTCCGGTTCCTGGGGAAGGTGAACTTCCTCGGGTAGTTCATCCCGAATCTTGCTTCACACACCACGGCCCTCAGAGACCTGATTCGCAAAACCACAGATTTTCAATGGCTCCCTGCTCACGAGCTGAATGGCAGGAGCTGAAGGCCAAGCTTTCCACGGCCCCAGTGTTGGCTTTTTTCGACCCGACAAAAGAGACCAAAATCTCTACTGATACCAATCAGTCGGGCATTGGCACCGTGCTCCTGCAACGAGATGAGGCCTCGTCATGGGCCCCCGTTGCGTATGCGTCGCGGGCGATGGCTCCAACAGAGCAGCGCTATGCGCAAATCGAGAAAGAGTGTCTCGGCCTTCTCACCAGAGTCGTGAAGTTCCACAACTACGTCTGTGGGCTCCCGCAGTTCACGGTTGAAACAGACGACTGCCCCCTTGTAAATATTATCAAGAAGGACCTGAATGATATGACGCCTCGCCTCCAGCGTACCTTACTCAAGCTGCGCAGGTACAACTTTCAACTGATCTGTACCCCGGGCAAAGACCTTGCCGTAGCCGATGCTCTCTCAAGGTCGATCACAACTCCATGTGATTATGACGGCTTCATTTGCCAAATAGACGCTCACGTCCAGTTTGCAGCCTCTCATTTGCCAGCTATTGATGCACGATGGATGCAAATTCACTGCGAGACAGCGGCTAATCCACTTCTGCAGCGGGCGATGCGCCTCATGTCGGACGGGTGGCTCAAGGGACAATGCCCGCAATTTTACAATGTCCGCGATGACCTGCGGGGTCGACGGGGTGCTCCTGAAATTGGATCACATCGTCGTCCCACAAAGCATGCGCCAGCTAGTGTTGGAGCAACTCCATGAAGGCCATTTAGGGATTGAGAAATGCCGCCGCAGGGCCAGAGAACGTCTACTGGCCGGGCATCAATGATGACATCGACAGTGTGGTGCTCAACTGCTCTACCTGCCAGCGTTTTCAGCCCGCCCAACCACGGAAGACCCTATTGCCCCATGAGCTCGTCACATCGCCTTGGACCAAAGTGGGCATCGACTTGTTCCATGCATTGGGCAGGGACTACGTCATCATCATCGACTACTTCTCCAGTTACCCGGAGGTCATCAGGCTGCACGACCTCACATCCTCGGCTGTGATCAGGGCGTATAAGGAGACATTTGCCCGACATGGCATTCCGCTGACGGTCATGTCGGACAATGGCACCTGTTTTGCGAGCCAGGAATGGGCCGGCTTCGTCCGACACTACAATTTCCAGCTCGTGACGTCCAGTCCCCTATACCCCCAATCCAATGGGAAGGCGGAAAAGGGGGTCCACATTGTAAAGCGGCTCCTCCGCAAGGCCGCCGACGCCGGCTCAGATTTCCATCTTGTTCTGCTGGCATATCGTCGTCCCGCTGTCCACCGGCCTGTCGCCTGCTCAGCTGCTAATGAACCGCACCCTCAGAACGACGGTGCCATCAATTCTTGCTCCCAACCTCGACCATGTCCCCGTGCTCCACCGCATGCACATGTCTCGACTGCAGCAGAAAACTTCATACGACTCACAGGCTGTTGACCTTCCTGACATCCATCCACCCAACAAGGTTCGCATCCACCTCCCGGATGGTGGCTGGTCTGCGCCTGCTGTCGTTCTAAAGCAGGTGGCTCCCCGCTCCTTCCTAGTCCGCTTACCAGATGGATCCATTCGGCACCGCAACAGGCGTGCTCTTCCAGGGTCGTCACGGGATCCTCCGACCAGCTCTTCTACTGATCCCGCCATGGACTGTGTGGCGCTTCCGGTCGCTCTGCCTGCCCCTGACAGTGCTGCAGCCCTCCCGGCTCCTGAGGCGCCAGCCATTGCCCCACCCTTGAGGCGGTCAACCTGAGTTCGTCGCCCACCTCAGAGACTGAACTTATGAAGTCTGCACACATGTGGACTTTTTGAAATGTTCTTTTTCCCATAGTCTTTGTTGTTGCATTCGTTATCCAGTGATTTGTAAATAGATTTGTTGGTTGTTCCAGTTCATGGCAGTCATCTGCACCAGGCACCTTCCTCTGTAAATAGTCTTGTTCCCTGTATATAGCCTTGTACATATGTCTTCGCACCTCACACGTAGCTAGGTACATTCTCCACACACCCACACTATTTATTAGCACATGCCTAGATCAACATTTTTTTATAAAAGGGGGGATGTCATAACATATACCAATATCTCATGGTGCAGACACACACTGATGGACACACACAGGGACCAATCAACATGTACAAACACCGCAGCCAATCACCAGTTAGAATACACACACTATAAAGGCAGAGGGCACCACGGTTCCCGCTCATTCTGGGTCCTGCCTCGGAGTGTAACAGGAACTTATTCAGCCAGCACAGACTCACGACACATGCTGTGAGAATCAACTGGTTTGGACAAGGCTTAGGTCTCTAGTTCAAGTTAGCATTATTTAGACCCAGTCATCGTGTGTTAGTTAGTTAGAAGTAGTTAATAAAATTGAGTTGAACCTTCATCTGTGTTGGAAGTGTCTGTTCATCTCTCAAGCCTACACAAGCCAACACATCAAGGGGAGAGCTGACTGGTGGTGAATTAACCTGAGGACCACTACACCTCAGGCGAGAGAAAAGTTGCGTAGGTGGGGCCTTTGTGAATAACCTCAGCGGGTACAAGAATTGAACCCTCGCTTTGGCCCTCGCTGGCCTCGCTTTGCATCACAAACCAGCTATCTAGCTAACTGAGCTAAACCAGCCCCCAGTCTCATGTCCCTGTTCTATACATGTACAGGTAACCTGTCTCCCATCTGAAGTAGACCAATCATGATTATGTCTTCCCAGCCACAAATTGAAGAGTCGCACTGGCTAGCGGTGGATAAGAGGTCATCTGCTGGCCACTTTAGCCAAGAGAAGTTGCCTTGGTGCAAGAAGCGGTGAAACATTTGTCTGAAAGGCTATTTCTCCACATACCAGCATTCTAATGTAAGATATCTGGGTCTTCTTTAGTAGCGAAAGTAACCTAGTATTTTCCACACCACACACCCTTCCCCAAGCAGAATACCACCCCCATGTCACATCTGAGACTCAGTACCCACATAACTTTTTGAAATCTCTTCAGCATGGGATGAAACACGTGGGTGATTTTTTTCCTCTTGTGCACAATAGCCGGTGTAATGCGGTTAATTTCAAATTAACTTCAAGAACTTTTATTATGTTGTGTGTGAAATGTCTTGACGTTTAGGCATGCTGCATCAGTGCAGTTGATCTTTAAATCATGAAATAAGAAGTTTTATCTGCCTTATTCCTTGACGAGTTTTAAGACTTTACCGATGCTGCTGCCCCTGTCATTAAATACTTTCTGTTGCTTGAAAAGAAAAAGCATGAAAAATATTTTTGTCTCTGGCGTCAGAATGATGTGTCTTTATGGGCATTCCAATGCACTTCACAGGAGGGTTACCAAACGAAATGTAACACCGAGTCAAATAAAAAGGACAAGTGACCAAAGGTTTGGTCATAGAGGAAGTTCTAAGGAGCAATTTAATGGGGAGAGTGATGTAGAGAGCGCAGAATATTAGACAGGATATCCCAAAGCTTAGGGCCTTCTTAGTGGAGGGCACTGCCACCAATGGTAGAACAAAGACAACCTGAATTGGAGATACACAGAGTTCCCGGGCTGGTTGTTGGGTAGGAGGAGGATGCAGAGTTATGGAGGGGTAAGACAATGGAGCAATTGGAAAACAAGGACAGACTTTTTTTTTAAATCAAAGCCTTGCTTAATGTTAAGTGAATTAAATACATTAAACATTGCTTAAGCACAACTGACCACAAGCTCCATGGCCAGGATATTTCGGATGGCGGAGCTTCCCTTCCTACCATCGGAGAAATCGGTGGCAAACATATCCCCACCCATTCGATTTGATTTGATTTATTGTCACATGTACCGTACAGTGAAAAGTATTTTTCTGCAGCCGAGGGAACGTGCACAGTACATAAATAGGAGACAAAAAGAATAATCAACAGAGTACATTGATAAATGGCACATCGACAAACAGTAATTGATTACAGTGCGGAGCAAGGGGCCAAACAAAGCAAATACATGAGCAAGAGCAGAATAGGGCGTCGTAATTAGTGTTCTTGCAGGGAACAGATCAGTCCGAGGGGGAGTCGTTGAGGAGTCTTGTAGCTGTGGGGAAGAAGCTGTTCCTGTGTCTGGATGTGCGGGTCATTAGACTTCTGTACCTTCTGCCTTATGGAAGAGTCTGGAAGAAGGCAATGCCTGGGTGGGAGGGCTCTCACCTTCTTCAGGCAGCGGGAGATGTATACAGAATCAATGTGGGGATGGCAAGATTGTGTAATGCGCTGGGCTATCCCTCATTCTCCGATGACCATTAACTGGCTGGAGGCAGGGTTTTCACCCCTCAGTTGGCAGGAAGTCAACCAGATTTATATTTTTATTTAACCTACACTACCTTTGCCATTCCCTATGAGAGAGAATAAGAGGAAATCCCCACTCTTTAACAGAGCCTGTTTCAGGTGGCATGGGACTGGGGGCTGCTACATCAACTAAATTTGACCCGGCTAGTAGAACAGATGAAGTAGGACTTTTGAAGGTGGGATATGTTCCCGCTGTCACTGGCAGGGAGATACAGAGCATGAAAATGAGGTTCCTCACGAGGTTTCTGTTTATTTTTCAGTGCCTCCCCATCTTTATCCGAAGGGCCTTTTTTAAATGAGGAAACTAGGTGATTTCAGGTTTTGTGTGAGCGGGTAAAACCCTGCGAGTGAAGAAAGTGTTGCAGGATAAATGCCTTAATAAAATGTTTTTCAAAAAAAACACAGAGCCAGGTTCAACCGGACAAGAAAGCCCTTACCTTCACAGTAGTTGCGATAAAGCTACTGCCGTGGATCTTTGGGATGGGTGAACGTGCTCCCTGTGAAACACCTGTAAGCTTTGCCGTGGGGCTCCCTCCTTCAAACAAAACAGACATATAAATAAATCGGCTTGCATTTGAAAAACTATGGGAGAAACCGTGAGTTTAACAAAAAGGCAAAACTAAAGGCTCTTTATCTTAATGCACGTAACCTTCACAACAAAGTAAACAAATTGATAATGCACAACAAAGTAAATAAATGGTAATTACAGACTGCAGGATGACAAGGATTGGGGTCCTGAATATTATGGGGCACATGACATTCAAGAAGAATAGGAATCTAGATAAAGGTGGGGGGGGTTTAATCAAGGATGGCATTGGTGCAATAGGTAGACATGGCCTTGGTTCAGGAAATCAGAATGTAGAATCAGATGGAAATGAGGATTAGTCGGGCAAATAAGTCACCAGTGTGAGTGGCCTACAGACCCCTAAAGTAACCACAAGGCAGGACAAAGCGCACAAGAAGAAATATTGGGTGCGTGTAATAAAGGGACGGCAATGATCTTGGGTGATTTTAATCGAGGAGTAAAGTGGAAAATCATAGTGGGCAGAAGTAGCCTGGATGAGGAGTTCACAGAATGCTTTGGAGATAGTTTCTTTGAGCAACACATTCTTGAAACCAACCAGGGAGCAGGTTATATTAGACTTGGTACTATGTAATGCGACAGGATTAATTAATGACCTGTGAGTAAAGGCACCCCTAGGTAGCAGCAACCACAATATGATTGACTTTTACATACAATTTGAAGGGAGCAGAGTAGTTCCAACAATACATTCCTGTATTGGCTGTGAATCAGGAGGTGGAAGCAAAAGTGGAATTTTGCGAAATCACAATCACAAGGGAAGCTGTACTGAGCAAACTGATGGAGCTGCGGGATGACAAGATTCCAGGTATTGATGGACCACCCTAGGGTCTTAAAAGAGGCAGACAATTCCAAAATTCACTAGATTCTGGAACGATTCCATCAGACTGGAAAGTAGCAAATATAACCCCTCTATTCAAAAAGGGAGGCAGAAAACAGGAAAGTATAGGCCAGTTTGCTTGGTCTATTATGGAGAAGGTGTTAGAATCGATCATCAAGGGGGCACTACAAAAAACTCACAGTAACCGGGATGAGTCAGCATGGTTTTGTGAAAGGGAAATCATGTTAATCAATTTATTGGCGTTCTTTCAAAGGGTAAAATGCGTTGTGAATAAAGAGCCGGTGACATACAGTACTTGGGATTTCTAGAAAGCATTTGCTAAGGGTCCACATCAAAGGTTATTGTGGAAAATAAAAGCTCAGGGTGTCAAGGGTAACACATTGGCAACAATAGACGATTGGCAGAAGACAGAGAATATGCATTAAAAAAAATTTCTGATTGACAGGATGTGATGAATGGAGTACTACAGGGCCTCACCTTTTTACAATTTATATTCATGGTTTAGATTTTTTTTCCAATTAAGGGGCAATTTAGGGTGTGCAATCCGCCGACCCTGCACATTTTATTAATAATAATAATCTTTATTGTTACAAGTTGGCTTACATTAACACTGCAATGAAGTTACTGTGAAAATCCCCGGTCGCCACATTCTGGCACCTGTTCGGGTACACTGAGGGAGAATTCAAAATGTCCAATTCACCTAACAAGCACGTCTTTCGGGACTTGTGGGAGGAAACCGGAGCACCCGGAGGAAACCCATGGAGAAAACATGCAGCCTCCGCACAGACAGCAAACCAAGCTGGGAATCGAACCCAGGTCCCTGGTCCTGTGAAGCAACAGTGCTAACCACTGAGCTACTGTGCCACCCATGAGTTGTGGGAGTGAGACCCACGCAGACACGGGGAGAATGTGCAAAATCTACCTCGGCATCGTGAGGCAGCAGTGCTAACCACTGCACCACCATGCCTCCCATCAATGGCTTAGATGAAGGGAGTGAACATTTGGTAGCTAAATTTGCAAATGACACAAAAATAGTTTGGAATGTATGTTGTGAAGAGAACATAAGGAGGTTACAGACGGATATAGGCACGTTGAGTGAGTGGGCAAAAATCTGGCAGATGAACCCTAATGTGGGAAAATGTGAAGTTGTTCATTTTGGCAAGAAGAATAAAAAAGCAAAGTTTATTACGTAAATGGAAAACAACTTCAGAATTCTGAGGCGTGGGGGGGATTTAGATGTTCCTGTGCGTGAATCACAAAAAGTTAGTATGCAAGTAATGGAATGCTATCTTTTATTATGAGAGGAAATTAACATAAAAGTAAGGATTTACACTTCAGTTATACAGGGCATTTGTAAGACCACATCACAAATACTGTTGGAAAAATTACCTAACGACACATCTATCAGTTGGTCTCTCACCGCACAGTTTCAGCACCACTGTATTTTGTTTCTAATTCTTTTGCCTCCTGGTCAAAGATTTTCCCATAAGCATCCTGGTAATGAAATGCGGTTCAAGGGCTAAACTCTTGTATCAGCTGTACGGCACATGTGGCTGTGTGCATCTGGCGCAGCAATCAGTTCAGTAATAGATCAGTTTCTACCTTCCATATTGGTGTAGTGAGCATGTGGAGGCGACAGATTATTTCACATTTGTCCATTCGCTGCAGTGCAGTGGGGCCAACAAACCAGGCAGCATTAATGCACCATTCCTCATCCATTTCCAAATCACACATCAGCTTCACGGCAGCAGTCAGAATCTGAAGGTTGCAGCATCAGGACCTCCATCCAGAATTTCTCCGGGAGAGCGAGGGAACGTGAAAGCGCTCCCACACTGGACGGAGCGGCCACAATAGGGCAAAAGAAGGGGAGCGGCCTGTGCGGGCCTGAGGCACTGCCCTGGCTCCAGCCCTCAGCCTGGTCAAGTGCCTGTGCCCGGTTTGTCGCGGGTTGCTGGCAGAGCCGGAAACCTCCCACAAGTCCCGAAAGATGTGTCGTTAGGTAATTTTGATATTCTTAATTCTTCCCCTGTACCAGAACAGGCGCCGGAATGTGGCGACTAGGGGCTTTTCACAGTAACTTCATTGCAGTGTTAATGTAAGTCTATTTATGACAATAAAGATTATTATGATGATGCCGCCATACAGACACTCGCTGTGCCTGGGCTGCTTCCAGCAGATGGTGGAGATCAGTCCGGCTGGCTTACTGGGAGGCGATAGCCACTGGGAAGGTCAGGACCAGTTGGCAGTGGCGGAACCTTAGCCCCGGCAATACAATACAGGGAGAGACCAGTGGAAGCTGTGCGGTTCGGGGAATGGAGTGAGCGAAGAGATCAGAGAGCTGCTCAAACATTTCTCCAAACAACTGTACCAAGTCAAGGAGGCCAACCACAAGGGAATTGGACCAGCTCGTCCTCTTCCTGACTGAGAAACTGAGTACAGAAAAAAAACAACACGCTGAAGCTGGATTTTAACATTTAAAAAAATGTTTTTCCAAGATGCCTGGAGCGTGGCGACGTTTTGCGATCTCTCCCTTACAGATCCTCTTCCTACAGCTTTTAGAACCGTTGTTATAGATGTTGTAGAATCACTAATTACTATACGATGTTCTATGTATTTATGTGTGGAGCGATTTGCCAGGACTGTAAGCAGAACAATACTTTTTACTGTACCTCGGTATACATGACAATAATATATAAATCATATAAATAAATCAAATAAAATAAGGAGTCAAAAGAGTTATATACAGCACAAAAGCAAGCCATAGAATCCACGCCAACTTCCCCCAGAGCAATCCAGTCAGTCCTACTGCCCTACTCAGAAACCTCTGCTGACACCAAGGGCACGATTCTCCCAAAAGGGAACAAAGGTCCCTAGCGATCGCATTTTGAAATGGCATCCCGATCTCCGAGGCTCCCAAAACAATCCCCGACCCCCCCCTTCCCCAAACCCCCCCCCCTCTCAATGGGCAGGATCCATATCTGCATATTTACGTGTGCACTTCAGCTCACTTAAATATGTGCAAGCTGGAGTGTCCCAAGGCCCAGGATCAAATACCCGCAGCTTGGGCTAGGCAGAGTGATACCCTGGTACTCCCGATGCCACCTGGGAACCCTGGGGGGGGGGAGGTGCCATGGCCTGATGAGGTGGGGATCGAGGACCCCCTAGTTGTTAAGTTGGACAATGGGGGGTGGGGACCAGAGGCCATGGTGGGGATCGAGAGATTGAGGCAGCATTTAAAAATGGCGCCCCAATCTCCTCCTGTACTGAGGAGCTGAGTTTGTCAATACAAGAAATTAAGGTAAGTGAGGCTTTGGTGGGGGTTTCCTTACCTAGGCCCAAAACACAGTCCCGTCCTACAGCGGGGTCGTTCTCAGTGCCAATACCCCGCTAAATGCGCCCAAAACGGGACCCTTTTCCCCCCCCAATTAAATCGTATGTGTGTGTGCAGTTTGTCAGATCCATACCCGTGTTTGACGTTGACACTCCAATCACTTGTCCAGGCTTGTCCACTATAATGTAGGGGTTGCTTATGACAGAGACAGACGACCCTTGCTTCATGTGGACAGGAGTAGAGGTTGGCGTACGTGGCAAAGGAGAGTGGCTGGGAGTTGAGATCGGTGATCCTATGGTAATATAAAACGATTAATGAACTTGCTCGCATTTTAAACTTCAAGTCATGGGCCATCATTATATTGCAGTAACCACATTTTGAGCTCTCCCTTTAGATTAGGGGCACAGGTATCAACTAGTGGAAGACAGAGCTACAAAATGCAAAACAACCTTCCTTTCCACCCATTCGATCCTCTTCACTATCCCCCTCCTTTCCATTATTTCTAGATTTCCATAATTACAGCAATTCCATATCTTTAATATGTTTTTCCATAATTCCTTAATTTTCATCATTCCCATCCTATTCATCATCATATAATATGTGTCAGTCGTGGCTGAGCTGGTAGCACTCTGGCCTCTGATTCACAACGTTGTGGGTTCATGTCCCACTCTAGGTATTTGAGCACAAACATTTAGGCTGACTCTGAGAGTGTAAGGCGGGAGGCATCTTCCCTATTACCGAAGTTAAACTCACTGGCCTATAATTTCCTGCTTTCTGCCTACCTCCTTTTTTAAACAGTGGCGTCACGTTTGCTAATTTCCAATCCACCGGGACCACCCCAGAGTCTAGTGAATTTCGGTAAATTATCACTAGTGCATCTGCAATTTCCCTAGCCATCTCTTTTAGCACTCTGGGATGCATTCCATCAGGGCCAGGAGACTTGTCTACCTTTAGCCCCATTAGCTTGCCCATCACTCCCTCCTTAGTGATAACAATCCTCTCAAGGTCCTCACCTGTCATAGCCTCATTTCTATCAGTCGCTGGCATGTTATTTGTGTCTTCCACTGTGAAGACCGACCCAAAAAACCTGTTCAGTTCCTCAGCCATTTCCTCATTTCCCATTATTAAAACTCCCTTCTCATCCTCTAAAGGACCAATATTTACCTTAGCCACTCTTTTTTGTCTTATATATTTGTAAAAACTTTTACTGTCTGTTTTTATATTCTGAGCAAGTTTACTCTCATACTCTATCTTACTCTTCTTTATAGCTTTTTTAGTAGCTTTCTGTTGCCCCCTAAAGATTTCCCAGTCCTCTAATCTCCCAGCAATCTTTGCCACTTTATATGCTTTTTCCTTCAATTTGATACTCTCCCTTATTTCCTTAGATATCCACGGTCGATTTTCCCTCTTTCTTCCGTCCTTCCTTTTTGTTGGTATAAACCTTTGCTGAGCACTGTGAAAAATCGCTTGGAAGGTTCTCCACTGTTCCTCAACTGTTCCACCATAAAGTCTTAGCTCCCAGTCTACCTTAGCTAGTTCTTCTCTCATCCCCTTGTAATCTCCTTTGTTTAAACACAAAACACTAGTATTTGATTTTACTTTCTCACCCTCCATAAATTCCACCATATTGTGATCGCTCCTTCCGAGAGGATCCCTAACTATGAGATCATGAATCAATCCTGTCTCATTACACAGGACAAGATCTAGGACCGCTTGTTCCCTCGTAGGTTCCATTACATCGGGATCGGGAATGCATTGCCTAAAAAGGGCAACTGAAAGGAAAACAGTTGAAGTGCTATGGAGGAAAAGGTGGATGAGTAAGAGTGGCTAAATTGCTCTTGCAGAAGCTAGCACTGGCATGATAGGCTAAATGGCCTCTCTCTGCACCATTCTATGATTCCACAATAAGAGCAGGATGTTACCACGGTGCCCTGGCCAATAGTTATCCCTCAACCAACATAATAACAGATCATCAGGTCACTGTCTCAAATTCCATTGTGGGACCTTAGTTGTGCACAAGTTGGCTGCTGTGTTCCTTACGTTACAACAGAGACTACACTCCAAAAGTGTTTAATTGGCCATGAAGTGGTTTTAAACATCCTGGGGTCATGAAGGCTCAATGGCTTTGCAAATCTTTCTTTTGATCATTCCATCTTTTCCACTTACCATCCTTTGCATCCCCTCCAGCTATGCCCATCCTTTCCGACACTGAGACCCTTAACAACATTCCATCTTTTCCAACACTTTATTCTACTAACTTTTGCATCCTTTCTCGAGTTCCCACCTTGTCATGATTCCCATCCTTTCCATAAATATTCTGTTTTTGTTGAAGGAGCTGTTTTCTGAAGCAACATCGGGGTAACAGAGACCGCTGAAGGTAAACAGCAGGGTGAAATGTCTGGTGGGATAACCTAATATTAACTCCTCTCTTTATTTTTGTCAATCTTAGAACGGTGTTTTTGAGCCTCCCCTCATTAGGCCTGATGTACGTACTCAGTCATGATATTTTCTAGAATTTTCCTTTTTTAATTGTATGCTTCTTCATAACATATTTTTCCCTCTCTCGTGGTGTGGAACAATCTGGATTTTCAGACTTTCCAGCACTGTGTGTTTCATACATCCCTTAATGTTGAGAACAGGTGTACCTGACACAATTTTGCAGCTCATGGTGATGGGCTGGAAGGACTTTCCCGGAGAGTCAGCAGGACTGGGGAGCTGCCCCTGCGGGACAATCTTGCAACTGGCTGTGATTGGTTGGAATGCCGAGTTCCCATGTGTCCCAAACGTGACCTTCTGAGTGGCCAGCGGCCTGGTTGGTGTGCGCTCCAGGGAAGACTGTCCCGAGTGACTGCTAGAACCCACTTCACTTTTAACAGGGAGTTCCACCTTAACTGTAAATACAAAAGAAACAGAAGCATGTTCCATTAGTACTTGAGGATTGCAACCTGCATTAATCCTCCACCTTTCTTGAGGTTTGATTCATGTACAAATGTAAACTCTTTCCTAATCATAGCTAATCTAGGAGCCTGTTTCATCATTAAATTACACCATGTCTGATCTGTATTTTAACTCCATTTACCTTCATTGATTCCATAACTCGTACTACCGTTGCCGAACAAGATCGATCAATCTCATTTTTGAAATATTCAACTGATCTAATCTCACCAATACTTTGTGGGAGAGAGTTCCAGAATTTCACTCCCATTTCTGCAAGTGCTTCCTGACATTGTGCATGAACAGTCCAGTTCTAGTTTTAAGGTTACACCACCCTCACCTCCTTGTTCTGGACTCTCCGACCAGAGAAAAATGTTCCTCTCTATCTACTCTATCAAATCCTTTAAATAGCTTAAACACTTCAATTAGGCCGTCCCATCAATGCTCAGTAAATACAAGTCTAATTTATGTAACCATCTAGAGCAGTAATGGACAAACTCGGTTAGTGAGTTGGCCGCATAAGTGGCCCTCCTTTATCTCAGTGGGCCGCAAGATTGAAATCGGGCTTGTTCACTAACAATGGCCCCATTAATAAGATTAAATACATTTAGTATACGTCAAATATTTCATAACGAGTTATAGAAAATGCTTAATCATTTATATAATATTAGAATTAACATCAACTTCAAATGTTAAAAACAAAATAAATATTTACACTTTGGCCGCAGGGGGAGTGCACGGCTCTCACAGTCAATGTTGTGAGCAATCAACAAGCACTTGACTTCACTTGCCCTTGCTTTGCGTGTAACACTTCAGTCATACCGGTAGGAAAAAAAACTACCCGGACGGAAAACAGCAGGATGTGGGAGCCCTGCAACGGTCAACAAAATGTCTCATGGGCTGCACTCAGACCCCAGGTGGGCTGCACTTGGCCCACCATTGACCACTGCGTAAGATAGGACTGGTCAAAAGCTGGGACATTACACTTTGCCTCTCGGCTAGGGGGAGGCAATCATGGCATTTACTTTTTCTCCCTCTGTCCTGAAGGTTGCTTCCATAGACCTTTCGGGGCATCATCCAAACAGGCAATTGTGACAAGACAGCACAGTGTAATTTGTAAATTCAGCCCCTCAAATGCATTATGTCACATAGATTCATATTTTGCTCATTACTACAAGCTTTTCATTAATTATACCCACCTGCTTCTTTACGGAACTGACAGAAAAAGACTCAAATGGAATCACTTTTACAAACAAAACACAGAACCTGGGCCTTGAGATTCTGCTGTGCAGAATTATTAGCATACAAGTACTTTAAACAGCTGCATGTATTATCTGGAACATATTTAAACAAGCTTTCCCGTCGGTGTTTGGTTTGAATTTTTACAAAAGTGCATATCTGGCTCACTGTTTCAGGTTTGCACATGTTTACTGTTTAATTTTAGGATTAGTGGTTATGTGTAAGGTTCAGTGTTTAGTTTTGGATATTGTGGCTTTTCTATGTAGGTCCATTTTTGGTTCACGGTTTTTCATGTCTGTGACTGTGTTTGCTTTGGGGTTTGTTCATACTGGTGTTGGATTTAGGGTGTGTGTGTTTGTGTGTGTGTGTGTGTATGTGTGTGTGTGTGTGTGTAATTTCATGTTTGGTTTGCATATTATATGTACATGTGTGAGTCCATGATTGGTTTTGGGACTTGAACATGCACCTGTGGTTCTATTTTTCCTTCAAGTTTGTGCATCCATGTGTGTATTTCCTTGTTTGGTTTAGGGGACTTGTACATACTTATACATTCGACTCAGTTTGGAGGTTGTACGTAATAGTTTAGCACTATTTGGTTTTGGGTTGCAAACAGACACGTGTGACTCCATGTTTGGTATGGGGTTTGTACCCAGGTACATGTGGCTCGTGGGTGATGCAAGACCCATCTCACCTTTTTCTGAAGTGAATCCCAGAGAGTCGTGTGACTGCTTTGCAGAAGCTGAGCTCAAAGCTGCTGCGGACACATGAACACCTCCTGCTGACGTCATTGGGGGAGTGGAGGACATTGCAGGTTGCGAGGGGGTGACAGACTGAGGGGTCCTGCTGCAGGAGGAGGAGCAGGAGGAGGATGAAGACAGAAGTACTGCAGTGGAGCCAGAAGGAGGCACTGCTCTGGGAAGGTACTCCTCCCCAAGAGAGTCACGGTGAAGTTCAACGTCCACCACCTGTTCCAAGGGGAACATAAGAGAGAACACCATCATTACAGCACGAACAATGTTTCAAATAAGGCAGACAGAAAGATGCACAGTGCCTGTATGAGCACAGGAATGGGCTACAATCTAAACCGAGATATATTCAAAATAGTCCCTTCCATATCAGAAAACATCAGGAGAGTTACCAAACAAAACTTGACACCCACCCACGTAAAGATACAACAGAACAGGTGATCACAAAATTGGTCAAACAGATTTTATGCAGTGTCTTAGCTGGGATGAGAGGTTTAAAAAAGAAAAAGGCTCAAAATAAAAGCAAAATGTTTATAGAGGGAATTCCAGAACTTCGGGCCTAGGCAGCTGAAGGCCATCAATGGTAGAGCAATGAAAATAGGAGATTTAGGTGGCCAGATTTAGAGCAATGGTCTCGGAGGTTACAAAGGCCATGCGGGGTGAGGCCATGAATTTCAAAGTATGGCTGAAAATTTTAAAATTGAACCGTTGCCGGGCTACACTCCATAAATTTAGAAATGATGTTGCCAATATTACTGCATGAAATCACAACACATCAGCTGGCCAAAACCAACCTCTAATTTAAAGGAGACACTTGTCTCCTTGTTTCAACTTTAATTTTAGGCTAACACCAGCACCATGAAAGTGGTCAGAGGAAAATCATATGTGTGGATTAAGCATTTGATAATTACCACACACGGTAATTTCTATGTTATTAATATAAATGAGAGATTTAGGGCACGATTCTCCAGATCCGTGACTAAGTGATCTCGTCAGCAGGAAAGCAATAGAGATTTCCGTTGGCTCTCGGAGCGGCCCAAACATGCCATGCAATAGCTGTTTGAAATTTGTTTTACCTCGAACGGGTTTTCATTGCCATTCAATGGTACTCCATGGTCGACATTGGTACTGAGTGGAGCAGGACCTAATCTCTCTGACAGGTCCTGCATCTCAGAGTCTGGGGCGCCATGTTTAAAGGGTACCCCAATCTCAAAATGCTGCTGCAGCAACCCCTAGATCGCCGGCAGGGTACCCCTCTCCACCCTAATTGCTGGTGAGGGGCCCCTTCATCAGAATCCCCCCGCCGCCATTCTCTGCCGTCACCCACCCTTCAGCTGCTCTTTCAAGGCAGCACTTGAGAACGAAGAGGCAGCCTTATAACAAAAACTGCTTTTAGAGGAACAGCTGCTCCCCTGAGTTAATGGATCCTTGCAGAGCCAAATAAATAACAATCTTATTCCCCCTTTGAAACTGCCTTGGCCTGTCAATCAAAAAAACCTGTTAGGAGACATTGGTGTGCGAAATTGATTGTAAACAATGTAGTTCAAAGCTTTTAGCCTTCAAGGCATGCACACAGGATTCTATACTTCAAAAGGGCAATTAAATGGACTATGAGAAACCACTTCAAAGTTTTACACCACTTTAATGGGGTTACTTTTACCATCACCTCACAGACCTTTAAACTAGGCACCCTGACAGACTTTTAAAAAGCGTTTAAGGGTACAGATGAGAACACTTGGGGTCGGGTTCTCCAGTTCCTTTCTCGGTGACGTGCCATTCACTGGCGGCAGGATTCTATCTTCCTGCTGCTTGTCAATAGGATTTCCCATTGTAACCATCGGAGGCCGCCAGGAACCCTACAGGAGTGGGTGTGTGCCGGTGGGAAATGTGAATTGCAACGACTGGAGAAGTCTGGCCTTTCACTTTATTATGAAACAAACTTGAAATTTTAGATAGACTGACTGACTGTTGAAAGGGTTTAAATGCTGCAGGTGAGAAGAGCAGCCAAATGAGCTTCATCCCAGGAAGGACCCTGACCTCAACCCAGCACGGGCCTCCCTGACCCCCACCTCCCATGAAGAACCTCCCCCATGGAGGCAATTGTAGGGAGGGCACTTGCCACCCCTCAGACTGTGAGCCACCAGGTCCACGTCCTCAGGACTTGCACCAATTCAAGCCTGTGGGATTCTCGGCTGAGATAGAACATAGAACAGTACAGCACAGAACAGGCCCTTCGGCCCTCGATGTTGTGCCGAGTAATGATCACCCTTACTCAAGTCAACGTATGCACCCTATACCAGTAACCTTATTTTTTAGGACACTACGGGCAATTTAGCATGGCCAATCCACCTAACCCGCACATCTTTGGACTGTGGGAGGAAACCGGAGCACCCGGAGGAAACCCACGCACACACGGGGAGGACGTGCAGACTCCGCACAGACAGTGACCCAGCCGGGAATCGAACCTGGGACCCTGGAGCTGTGAAGCATTTATGCTAACCACCATGCTACCGTGCTGCCCACAAGATGGCTGGTGCATTCCAGCTGGCATGTTAATCGGCCATCCTTATCATCAATAACAAGCAAAACAGCTCCAATGAGCCATTTGCATCTTCCCGCTGGGTCAAGGCGGGAAACCCATTATGGCCATCGGGGCAGGGTGGGAGACTCGCAAATAGTTTGATGCTGGCATAAATCCCGATTTTGGCCCGACGCGGGATTCGGCAGGTCATCACGAATCCCGTGGCTCACGGGCGGTCCCGGAGAATCCCGGCCTCAATATTTCAGCAGTGGGATGGAATGAAGAAAATCCCAATTTGGATTCCTCTTCTTGTCCCCTTACACAGACATTTGCCGCTAATTTACATATTGCTGGCTGGCTCAGACTCACTGTCCAGGTTCATGTCTGAGCAATGGAGGTGTGGTTGAAATCGTACCCCGAGGGGTCGCAGCTACATAACTGAAAGAACCAAGTGGACAAGGAAGCTACAGAAGGAAAAGGAGAGCGGGATAAAGATGAAAGCATACCGTTTCTGCACCAAGTGTCTGCAAACCAGTGTAAGTTCTGTCCAGCTGTGGGTAAAAAACATCAAACTCAAATCAACAAAGCAAAAGACAGCTGCGTATATTCAATACAACCATTGCAATAAGAAAATGGTGGTACAGTCACTGAGTACAGTCGTGGGTCAGTCCTTTCTGGGGCCTCACATCCGATCTAACCCAAAGTAATGCTATGTTAGCTGGCTAAATTTTCCACTCCGAGAGTAGGCATGGGCAAAATACTTGGGTCTAAAGTCTCTTCTCTGTGTAGGCAAGCTGTAAACTGATCAACCACAAGCCTCACATAGACCCAAATTTAGAATCGAACCCAGATGATGGTTGATGTTGGATATTGAAATGTCAGACTAGGTGAGCACTGGATCACTTTACTGATATTCAGCAAAAGGAGCTTCATTTTGCATCTATTTTGTGTAACCTGGAACCACTCAATGAGTCGATATAGAGAGAGCGTCAGAGCGTACATATCATGCCAGCTGGCCTTAGTGGTAACACTCTCATCTCTCAGCCTGCTCGGGGATCCCAGCTCCACTCCAGGACATGAGCACATCTTCCAGACTGTCACCAGTGCATACTGAAGGTGTCGGAGGTGCAAACTTTTATATGGAATATTAAACTGAGGTCCTGACTGCCTGCAGATCGTAGAATCATAGAATTTACAATGCAGAAGGAGGCCATTTGGCCCATCAAATCCGCAACAGCCCTTGGAAAGAGCACCAGACTTAAGCCAACGCCTCCACCCTATCCCCGTAACCCAATAACCCCACCTATCCTTTCTGACACAAGGGGAAATTTAGCATGGCCAATCCACCTAACCTGCACATCTTTGGAGTGTGGGAGGAAACGGGAGCACCCAGAGGAAACCCACGCAAACACAGGGAGAAACTGCAAACTCCACACAGTCACCCGAAGCCGGAATTGAACCTGGGCCCTTGAGCTGCGAGGCAGCAATGCCAACCACTGCGTCACTATGCCGCCCTACAGCACGACACGAGGAACAGTAGGAATACATCTGTTGTCTTGGGAAATACTTATAACTCAATAACTCAACCAACACTATTGCTGTTTGTGGGAGTTTGCCGTGAGAAATTGCAACCAGGTTTCCCTACATTACTCCCACTGACTCCCACTAATATCCGCTACAAGCCCACTGACTCTCACAGCTATCTGGACTACAGTTCTTCGCACCCTACACCCTGTAAGGACTCGATCCCTTTCTCTCAACTTCTTCGCCTCTGTCGCATTTGTTCCGATGACGCCACTTTCCAAAATGGTACTTTGAAAATGTATTTCTTCTTCCTCAACCATGATTTCCCACCTACATTTGTGGACAGGGCCCTCAAGAGTGTGTGGTCCATCTCCCGTGCCTTTACCCTCGCCCCCTCCACACCCTCCCAGAGCAAGGATAGAGTCCCCCTCGTTCTCACATTTCATCCCACCAGCCTCCGTATACAAAGCATAATCCTCCGTCATTTTCGCCAACTCCAGCGTGATGCCACCACCAAACACATCTTCCCTTCACTCCCTCTGTCAACATTCCGCAGAGACCATTCCCTCCGAGACAATATAGTCCACTCCTCAACCATAGCCAGTACCTCTCCCATCACCCATGGCACCTTCCCATGCAATCGCAGGTGTAACACCTGCCCCTTTACCTCTTCCATGCTTAACATCCCAGGCCCAAAACACTCATTCCAGGTTAAGCAGCGTTTCACTTGCATCTCTTCCAATTTGGTCTATTGCACTCGCTGCTCCCAATGTGGTCTCCTCTATATCGGAGACACCAAACGCAGACTGGGTGATCGCTTTGCTGAGAATCTTCGGTCTGTGCGCATTTAGGACCCTGACCCTCCTGCTGCTTGCCATTTTAACAAAAGACCCTGTTCCCATGCCCACATGTCTGTTCTTTGCCTGCTGCAATGTTCCAGTGAAGCTCAACGCAAACTGGAGGAACAACACCTCATCTTCCGGTTAGGCATGCTACAGCCTTCCGGCCTGAACATCGAATTCAACAACTTCAGATGATCAGCTCTACCCCACCTCAACCCATTTGTTTTCATCCCATTTCATTTTAACTGTCTTTTACCATTTCTTTCTTTCTTAATATATATTTAATTTCCCCCCCCAAATCTTAGCCACCTTTCCTTTACCTTTCTCCTCTTTGTTTCCCCCCTTCCGCTCCCCCCACATCTACAGTTCATCCTCTGATGTTAGTTTCCCTGCTGTTTGACCTTTCACATCTTTTGTTCTCTCTGGGGACTGCCATTAACACTCTTTTCCCTTGGTTTCTGTGGCCATTAGCACCCGGTTTCCCTGGGTTTCTGTGGCTATGACTCATCTTTCGTTCTCACTCCACAGTATAAATATTTCCCACTTTCTCAATCTGTTAGCTTTGACAAAGAGTGGTCGGACTTGAAATGTTAGCTCTTTTCTCTCCCTACAGATGCTGCCAGACCTGCTGAGACTTTCCAGCATTTTCTCTTTTGTTTCATATTCCAGCATCTGCAGTAATTTGCTTCTTTCCCTACATTACGACAGGAGCTACATTGCAGAACCATTTCATTGGCTGGGAAGTACCCTAGATGTCCTGAGAATGTCAAACTTGTCAAATAAATACGAATGTTTTTCTTCATTGCATCTAATCTACACTATATCTCATTTAGGAAGTCCCAATATGACAGTAGTGAAGGCGCTTTACTCTGTATCTAGCCCACGTTGTACTTCCCCTGGAAGAGATTGACGAGGCACTGCATTTATTTTCCATGTTTTTTTAAAAGTGGGCATTGCAGGATGTGCCAGCATTTATTGCCCATCCCTAATTGCCCTCGAGAGGGCAGTTAAAAGTCAACTACTCTGCTGTGAGTCTGCAGGCTTGCAGGCCAGACCAGGTAAGGACAACAGGTTTCCTTCCCTAAGGACATGAGTGAACCTGATGGTTTTTTACGACAATCGACAATGGTTCCATGATCATTGTTAGGCTTGTAATTCCAGATTTTAAAAAAATATAAATTTAGAGTACCCAATTCATTTTTATTCTCAATTAAGGAATTCACGGACCCATCTTTTGGGTTGTGGAGGCGGGACCGATGCAGACAAGGGGAGAATGTGCAACCTCCACACGGACAGTGACCCGGGGTCAGGAACTAACCCGGGTAACTCCAGATTTTTATTGAATTCAAATTGCATTATATGCAGTGGCAGGATTTGAACCTGAATCCCCAGAGCATTACTCTGAACCTCTGGTTTATTAGTCCAGTGAAAATACCACTATGCCACCGCCTCCCCATACGTGACCCATAATGTACCCGAGTTGGGACAGCTTAATATTCCATTACAGTCCTAACATAATTGAAGAATAGAATCATAGAATTTACAGTGCAGAAGGAGGCCATTCAGTCCATCAAGACTGCACCGGGCCTTGGAAAGAGCACCCTACCTAAGCCCACACCTCCACCCTATTCCCGTAATCCAGTAACCCCACCTAAACATTTTTGGACATTGATGGCAATTTATCATGGCCAATCCACCTAACCTGCACATCTTTGGACTGTGGGCGGAAACCGGAGCACCCGGAGGAAACCCACGTAGACACGGAGAGAACGTGCAAACTCCATACAGACAGTGACCCAAGCCAGGAATCGATCCTGGGACCCTGGAGATTTGAAGCAACTGTGCTAACCACTGTGCTTCCGTACCAGTGGGGGAATGCTGCCACAGGGTCTCCAAAATCTGGGGTTAGGTCACTTGAGGAAGGTGGGGGTAGGATACATAAGATATAGAAGAGTAAAGCTTTCTTCAAACGCCCCCATTAAACACTCCCAGGTCAGGTTAGCTGCAGAATGAAACTGTCACACCACTCCCTAATGATGTGAGCAGAAGGAGTGCACATGCCTCCGAGTGAGATCATGGGAAAGAGTGCTGTGCTCTTCTGTATAGTCATTCTAAGTATAACAAGCAAAGATATCTCCATCCTGCCTAGATAATGCTCTTTAGGTTTAATTTGCTGCTTATGTGCAGCCTATCTGTGGCATTCCCTTTACTCGGAAACTGAAAATTTAGACCGTTCACAACATGGTGCCAGGTTTACAATGTGTAGCCACGCTGATGGTGAGGAGCCGCATTGACACGGTGCAACTACGCTCATAACAAGGAGACGGTGAGGAGCCATGATCAGGATGTAATGCAATGCTCACATACCTCTGACCCCATTTCTGTGCACACTGGAGTCTGACCCCACAATGGCCCCGGAGGGCAGGTTCTCCACTCTTGCTCTCTCTCTCTCCCCAGAATGTCTGTGTAAACTGTCTTTAACACAGTACCTAGAGTCATAGAATGGTTAGAGCATAGGAGGCCATTCAGCCCACTGTATCGTGTCAGCTCTCTGGAACAGCAACTCAGCTCATTCATCAAGCTTTTACCCATAGCCCTGCAAAAAGTTCTATTTTCAAATAATGATCCAACTTTACATTGAAAGCTACAACTGAAGCTGCTTCCATCCCACTCTCAGCCAGTGCATTCCATCCCAGTCTCAGCCAGTGGATTCCATCCCAGTCTCAGGCAGTGCATTCCATCCCACTCTCAGCCAGTGCATTCCACCCCGGCTTCAGCCAGTGCATTCCATCCCAGTCTCAGCCAGTGCATTCCATCCCACTCTCAGCAAGTGCATTCCATCCCACTCTCAGCCAGTGCATTCCACCCCGGCTTCAGCCAGTGCATTCCATCCCAGTCTCAGCCAGTGCATTCCATCCCACTCTCAGCCAGTGCATTCCATCCCAGTCTCAGCCAGTGCATTCCACCCACTCTCAGGCAGTGCATTCCATCCCACTCTCAGCCAGTGCATTCCACCCCAGCCTCAGCCAGTGCATTCCACCCCAGCCTCAGCCAGTGCATTTCACCCCAGCCTCAGCCAGTGCATTCCACCCCGGCCTCAGCCAGTGCATTCCATCCCACTCTCAGCCAGTGCATTCCACCCCAGCCTCAGCCAGTGCATTCCACCCCAGCCTCAGCCAGTGCATTCCACCCCGGCCTCAGCCAGTGCATTCCACCCCGGCCTCAGCCAGTGCATTCCACCCCGGCCTCAGCCAGTGCATTCCACCCCGGCCTCAGCCAGTGCATTCCACCCCGGCCTCAGCCAGTGCATTCCATCCCGGCCTCAGCCAGTGCATTCCATCCCAGTCTCAGTCAGTGCATTCTACCCCGGCCTCAGCCAGTGCATTCCATCCCGGTCTCAGCCAGTGCATTCTACCCCGGCCTCAGCCAGTGCATTCCATCCCAGTCTCAGCCAGTGCATTCCATCCCAGTCTCAGCCAGTGCATTCCATCCCAGTCTCAGCCAGTGCATTCCATCCCAGTCTCAGCCAGTGCATTCCATCCCAGTCTCAGCCAGTGCATTCCATCCCAGTCTCAGCCAGTGCATTCCATCCCAGTCTCAGCCAGTGCATTCCATCCCAGTCTCAGCCAGTGCATTCCATCCCAGTCTCAGCCAGTGCATTCCATCCCGGTCTCAGCCAGTGCATTCCATCCCGGTCTCAGCCAGTGGATTCCATCCCAGTCTCAGCCAGTGCATTCCATCCCAGTCTCAGCCAGTGCATTCCATCCCAGTCTCAGCCAGTGCATTCCATCCCAGTCTCAGCCAGTGCATTCCATCCCAGTCTCAGCCAGTGCATTCCATCCCAGTCTCAGCCAGTGGATTCCATCCCAGTCTCAGCCAGTGCATTCCATCCCAGTCTCAGCCATTGCATTCCACCCCGGCCTCAGCCAGTGCATTCCATCCCAATCTCAGCCAGTGCATTCCATCCCACTCTCAGCCAGTGCATTCCATCCCAGTCTCAGCCAGTGCATTCCACCCTGGCCTCAGCCAGTGCATTCCATCCCAATCTCAGCCAGTGCATTCCACCCCGGCCTCAGCCAGTGCATTCCATCCCAGTCTCAGCCAGTGCATTATGTCAGCGTCCTTTGGTTCTCCACCCGTCTGCCAAAGGGAACAGTTTCTCCCTATCTACTCTGTCCAGACCCCTCATGGTTTTCAATAGGTCTTTCAAATCTCCTCTCATCCTCCTCTTCTCTAAAGAGAACAACCCCAACTTCTCCAATCTATCCACATAACTGACAGTTCCAGGGTAGAGGGACATTCTCGTGAATCTTTTCCACATCCTCTCTAATGCTTTCACATTCCTCCTGAAGTGTGGGGCTCATGTAAGGGAAACAGCCTTCAAGACAGTTAACCTGAAACCACAGCCACCGTACCAATAGAATCAAACGATTGGCAACTTTGTTTTCTGGAGTCAAGGCCACAACTTTCCCAAAGATAAGGTAAAGTCAACATAGTCCCAGATGACCATAAGGTGCCTTCCGCTTTTGGGAGGAGAGCTGACTGGTGGTGATTTAACCTGAGGATCATGCGAGGGGCAAGGTTTAGAAGGCAGGGCCATCATGAATAACCTGAGCTGGCGTGGGAATTGAACCCGCGCTTGCTCTGCATCATGAACCAGCTGTGTAGCAAAGTGAGCTAATTGCCTTTTACACCCACCTGAGAGGACAGATTCAGTTCAACATCTCATCTGAAAGATGACACCTCTGACACTGCAACACTCCCTCGCTTAGATTATGCACTAGATTATATACTGAACACTCTGTTAAGTGACTCCAACACAAAACCTTCTGACTCAGAGGCAACGGTGACATCAGGTGACATATAAGAATCATACACACAGTCAATCACGATCACACACACACACACGATCCGTTCTAAGTCTGATGCGTTCTGTAAAGTGTGGGTCCCCTATCTCAAATTTATACGCTAGCCTTGTCTGAGTTACTACTGTTAGATTTCCCATGAGCTATATTGTTCTCGCAATACATGAAGGTGTGTGACCCGAGATGTTATCCGATCTTATTTACATGGCCTTGTCCTTTTTCTCCTTGTTTCTTTCTGATTCATCTGGTATTAAAACTGGAGGGACCAGTTCATGAAGTCTGTTATTCTAAAGTCATCCAATCTTGTTCATTCTCATATTAGCACGAATCTTGTTCTGTATTGTACCTGTTTTGCATTGAAAATGTTTTTTGTTAATTTATTTGCAATAAATTTTAAAAACCTAATAAAAAATATATTTTTTTTAAAACCCAAGCTGAGGAGACGGCACAATTTTGCTGTAATCGGAGCTAGGTGCTGAGATCATCGGAAAAAGAATCAGGAATAAGTCATCCAGATCCTCAAACCTGATCTGTCATTCAACTAGATTAACACTGATCCACACCTTTATATCTCTTGATACCTTTACTTGATCAAAAAAACTATTGATCTCAGTCCTGACTGAGCCCAATTTGTGTCGCTAATTGCAGCATGCAGATCGAGAAAATATACACGCTATGTCTGGGGCACAGCTTCACCCAAAAAGTATTGTACCTTCAGCTGGTGAATTATGTCTATTCTCTTGTTGCGCAGGTCCCTGAAGTGGATCTGAATGCGAACAGGGAATTCACCCCAGCCTCGTCTGGTCAGGTGAAATGGTGGTTCACTATTCAGAAAAGAGAAAAAAAATAAAAAAATAATTCAACACTAAAAATCATTGAGACAACAACAACAAAGCACTGCCAATGTGTTTCACGTGACTTATTATTCACTTTCCCGCCATCTACTAAACGTGACAACACATCCTAGCTCTGGGTATCGCAGCCAAAATAAAAAGATAAATGCTCTACTCACGAGGAATGTGCTGACGAAAGGAGAGGGTACACGTGTGCTTTGATTATAAAGACCTTGGGGTACCCAAGGCCTGGAATTGGTTGCGTTTTTGTTGTCCCTGCCCTTGGAGTGTTTGAGGGAATATTATTGAGGGAGCTTTATCCTGTATCAAATCAGTGCTACTCCCGAGTTGGGAGTGTTTGATGGGACGGTGTAGAGGAAACTTTACCCTGTATTGAGATTATGCTTGATGCTGACATGCTTTCGAAATGAAATGAAATGAAATGAAAATCGATTATTGTTGCAAGTAGGCTTCAAATGAAGTTACTGTGAAAAGCCCCTAGTCGCCACATTCCGGCGCCTGTTCGGGGAGGCTGGTACGGGAATTGAACCGTGCTGCTGGCCTGCTTTGGTCTGCTTTAAAAGCCAGCGCTGTAGCCCTGTGCTAAACCAGCCACTGTGGCAATTCAGTGACAATCCTGTGACAATCTACCAGTGCTGTTCCTGATGAGTCTGGCAACCAAAATTACAGGTGTTTCTGAGAGGCTGCGGTACAAATGATGTTCAGCTAAAGTCTTACTTCTACTAAATAAAACCGACTTCGCTACATAATCAAGGGGCACGGAAACAAATCAATATGTTTCAACAAAAAAAAAATCCACTCGACATTCATTGAGCAATAAATACAATTCATAACTTTCAGTCCTTTTAATTAAGATACACTATTTGTTACCCTCTGTCCTCAATGTTAGCTTTTGTACAATACTATTCACAGGTCCTGGTTGTGTACAAACTACCTGACTGCCATCCTTCTGATTTACCCGATTTTGAATCTGATTATCTAATGCTGAGCCCAAGTGATGCACAAGGTGAGATACTAAGCCATACCTGACTTCCACCAGGTCATTTGGCTTGTAGCTGGGATGTAAGAAGAACCAAACCTTCTTCACAAAATGGTCAATCGTGGGCTCCTTCCGTGAACCTCGCACATAAACCATCCATTTGTGGGTGGACTGATCATTGTCCTCCCTTTTGTCTGGGGGAATATACCTGTAAAATAACAAATCAAGTCAACTGAAGAGACAACTTGTAACTCATCCCACTGACAAATCCCCTAAACCTTTTTCGGGATGTCACAGGTGAAGAGCGTGAAGCTTCAACGGTGATGAGTTTCTGGAAAAAAAGAGCAGAGTTTTCCCAGGCAGACTGGGAAAGGGAACAGCAGTCAGTCAGCGAAAAAAGAAAAGAGCAGGAATTAGCGCAGGGACCAAGACAAGGAGCACAAACTAGACCCAAGATATTGAGAAAAGGAGCAAACTATTATTATTATAATTTAATTCGAACAAGGGCCGAGAATGGGAGTAGGAATTAGCACAGCGACTGGGAAAGGGATGGATGAACAGCAGCAGGTTCATTATTTTCAGTGCGTAGATAACATGAATAAGTTAAAAAGTTGATTGAATTCTGTAACATATAATCAGAAAAGTGGACTATAAATTCAAAAGGGTTATAATTAGGTTTTACAATTCACTGGGCAGACTTCAGTTGAGGTCCAGTGTAAGATCTGAATGAGTGCAATTCCAACAACACTCAAGAAGCTCAACACCATCCAGGACAAAGTAGCCAGCTTGACTGGCACCCAATTCACCACCTTCGGCATCCACTCCCCCCACACCACCTTTGACATCCGCTCCCTCCAACAGTGACGGACAGTAGCAGCAGTGTGCACCATCTACAACTTACATTGTAACAACTCACTAAGGCTGCCTTAATAGCACCTTCCAAACCCACAATCTCTACCACTGAGGAGGACAAGGGCAGCAGATGCAATGGGAATATCACCACCTGCAGGTTCCCTTCCAAGCCGCTGGGCAGCACGGTGGCGCAGTGGGTTAGCCCTGCAGCCTCACGGCGCCGAGGTCCCAGGTTCGATCCCTTCTCTGGTTCACTGTCCGTGTGGAGTTTGCACATTCTCACCGTGTTTGCGTGGGTGTTGCCCCCACAACCCAAAGATGTGCAGGGTAGGTGGACTGGCGACGTTAAATTGCCCCTTAATGGGAAAAAATGAATTGGGTACTCTAAATTTAGTGAAAAAAGGTTCCCTTCCAAGCCACACACTAAGAACAAAGAACAATACAGCACAGGAACAGGCCCTTTAGCCCTCCAAGCCTGCACCGAGCATGGTACCTCCATCCTGACTTGGAAATATATTCTTGTTCCTTCACTGTGGCTGGATGAAAATCCTGGAACTCCCTCCCTGATAGCACCGTGGGTGTACCTTATCATAGAATTTACAGTGCAGAAGGAGGCCATTCAGCCCATCGAGTCTGCACCGGCTCTTGGAAAGAGTACCCTACCCAAGGTCAACAACTCCACCCTATCCCCATAACCTAGTATCCCCACCCAACACTAAGGGCAATTTATCATGGCCAATCCACCTAACCTGCACATCTTTGGACTGTGGGAGGAAATCGGAGCACCCGGAGGAAACCCACGCACACACGGGGAGGATGTGCAGACTCCGCACAGACAGTGACCCAAGCCGGAATCGAACCTGGGACCCTGGAGCTGTGAAGCGATTGTGCTATCCACAATGCTACCATGCTGCCCAATTACACCACCTGGGACTACAGCAGTTCAAGTAAGCAGCTCATCACCACCTTCTCAACAGCAATTAGGGATGGGCAATAAATGCTGGTCTAGCCAGCAATGCCCTCATCCAATGAAAGAAGATTTTTTTTTCAAAACAGAAGTAGGCAATTCAGCCTATTGAGCTGCTTCAGCGTCCAATCAGTTCTTGACTGATACGCACTTCAATTCTATTTAACCATCTTTGATCCATAACCCCTTGGATACCATTACCAACAATCAGCAGGATTGAAATGATGGAAATCCTACCCTCATTTCAACTGCACTGTGCTATTGAGCCCTATGCATGTAAAATGATGGTAAATGTATTATTGGGGGATACCAGTTCCGCAGGGCTCTACCAATTATTCACTGTAACCTCAGCAGAGGATCTGTGGAAAACTTGGAGCATTGCTAATTATGGATTTTCTCTGGGGTCTCCAAGGTTTCTCTGTCAAAGTTATTGTTCACAGTGAACAGATGACAGAACATAAAGGCTTTGACTAATTTTCTATCCTGATTTCTCAGTTATCATCAAGAGGAGGAGGGGGGGAAGGGGGCCAGATGAAATAGTAAAAAAATGTAAAACATGGGAGAGATACAGACAGACACCAAGAGGGACCAAGCACTGACTTTGAAACGTTGCCAACGACAATTGTCTTCTTGACGTAAAGGCGTGATGGATCATCACTGGTGGTGAGGTAGGTGCATCGCTGTTCTATCCCCTGTTGGGTTGGGACTCCAAAGGCATCCTAGGAAATGTAGGAACAGAAAACAATGAGTTGAGTCACTCTCTTTTGTTTGATGGTGCATGGTCTTCCCATTTCCATCCCCCCACCACTGATTTTTTTCCCCCCCGCTGCCCCTTCCAATCGCGTTGGATACTAACCTCCAGCTGGGCCAGCCAATTCCAAGCAACAGCCAACCTGGCTTATGAGATGACCAATAGCCCAACTACGGATAACTCTGCTGATTCTTATAGCCTCACTTGCTCTCCTGACCACATCCCCCATTCCACGGCAGTGCAGTGAGATTGGCATCTGCACAGCTCTGTTGTGCAGCCAATTTAATCTCCTCAAGTTTCTGATGATTCCCAGTGTCAATTGTTGGGGAAGTTGTATCTTTCAAAAGTTTTTTAAAATATGGAAAGACATTGCATTATCTGGATACTTGGATGCTGACCTGGAGTTTTTTTAAAAAAAGAAGTTCATTAGTTCACCTTGGACTTGAAGCAAGTCTGCCTGCTTCCAAGTCATCACCTGACCTGCGACGGTACTTGAGGACGATCTGTTTATTTGTTTTGAACTGCAATCACTTTAATTGATGGGGAGAAAAGACTGAACCACAAAGGCTAGTGACTTAATAGAAATCACATAGCCGATCCAACCTTTACGTTTTGAACCAGCTGGTTTTGAGGTCAGTCTTGTTGAGGAATAAGCTGAGACAGGAAGGCTACCCTCACTGGCACTCTCCCTCTCTGCCTTTCCAGAAATTGTACATGGCTATAAACTTGTACCAGAGAATGTTCATCAGAGTGTAACCTGTCTGCATTTGGACCTGCAAAGCTGACACCAGCCATGTTCTCCTTTCATGGTAAAGTCCTATTGGTGAGAACTTCCACTGGACCATCAACCTGACCACACACAATGGAACTCCAAATCGACAGCGTTGAGACCATGCAAACTTTATCCTTCATTTTATAACACCTATCCTCTGAAGCCCATCTCTCCAGATTTTATTGATTTGTCCTTTGTCTGTGTGTGTTGGACGAATTTCTTTAGGAAGAGATAGATGGTTGTACTTCCAGATTATCATTGTGTGTTAACAAGTACTTGCAACTTGTTAAAAATAAGTTTTGTTTAAGTTTATTAATGCACTCCTCCCATCCCAGTCATAACACAATGCCCTCTAGTAGCTCGCGCAAGCAATTATTTAGTGTGAGTCTATGTGCAGTCTGTTTGACTGTAGACATACCTGGACACTAGGCTTCACATGATGTCCACACACCCGCTTTTCAGCAATCAGATTTGGCAACCTTGGCAGCTTTTGTAGGTCAAGATGTTTGGAGCCAACTGTAGCTCACATTATCAGTTGCCTATCTAAGGTCAAGAAGCCATGCTTTCATGCCCTATGTATATTCTCCCGATACAGTGAGGGATTTGCCCCTCATTACCATACCTGGCCAGTGTTCCTCCCTGCTCTTTTCTCGGATCTGTCAGGCTGAATACTCTCACATGCTGGAGTTGGTTGTTCCTGCTCACTCTCTTTGTCCAAAAAAGTGTCCGCTTGGTGAGTGACTGAATCTGTTTCTGACTGGTTGGCAGATGGAGTTTCAGATCGTTGATTGGCTGGGGAGGATGACCGTGATGGAGATTCTAGAAATTTCTTGATGACTGGGTGATTGAAAACAGTAGGATCGTATGGCTTTGGAACCTGAAAGAAAATCGCATAGCCCAGTTTAGTCGATCACATGTTCACAAAAGCAAGTTTAAACTAACTGAGGGCATCTCTCTCAGCTGACATTAATGGATGATCCCAACATCTCAACCAAGAAATAGCAATGACGGCAGTCCCATTGTCCTCACGAAGGGCAATAGGACAATTCAGAAATAATAATAATCTTTATCGTCACACATCGGCTTACACGGCAATTAGGGCTGGTTTAGCTCAGTGGGCTAGACAGCTGGTTTGTGAACCAGAACAATGCCAGCAGCCCGGGTTCAATTCCCGTATCAGTTTCCCCGAACAGGCGCCAGAATGTGGCAACTAGGGGCTCTTCACAGTAACTTCATACTTGTGACAATAAAAGGTTATTATTATTATTATGAAGTTACTGTGAAAAGCCCTTAGTCGTCACACTCTGGCGCCTGTTCGGGTACACTGAGGGAGAATTTAGAATGCCCAAATTACTTAACAGCACGTCTTTCGGGAATTGTGGGAGGAAACCAGAGCCCCCGGAGGAAACCCACGCAGACACGAGAAGAACGTGCAGACTCCGCACAGACAGTGACCCAAGCCAGGTATCGAACCTGGGACCCTGGCACTGTGAAGCAGCAGTGCTACCCACTGTGCTACCGTGCTGCCCCAAGACGCTTATTGTATAATTAAAAGGAATTTGACATTATTTCATGAAGTTATATCTGCAAACAATTTCTGGTATTTTAGCTATTAGTTAAGCAAATTTACCTAAACAATTTAATATTCTCAAGGTAAGGCCATTTTAATGCCTCCAAGATGTTTAATAGCTTAAACTGGAGCAGTAAAGGGCCAAGGCAACAGAGCATCAAGATTGGAAAAAAGGAATTGGAGAGAAAATTAGGTGAAGTTGAGGCAAATGATTGAGTCCAGATTGAGTTTTAAAGATTTGTAGTAAAAAACTAAATTCTTTATTCTATGTCATCCACTTTCACTTACTGGAGAATGCGCGAGATACTCACCATTTTCTTCTTTTACCTCACCAACTTGAAAAATAGCACACTCTCAAACCACAATGGTCAGGCTAAATTGCAAAGTCAGATTTATTTAAAAAAATAAAAATATATACAAAGGTCAGATGGATCAGCAAAATTCTAACACAGTACAAACCTAAACGTACACTGCATATGAAGTGATGTTTTGATTGGACTAGCTTTCAAAGCAACAGTCACAACCTGACTATGACCTTGGCATCAATTGTCGGTCACAATTTGCAATGGCGTATCACTCTAGGGAAACAGTGCTGCAACACCCCACACTTTAGGGGCTGTTTAGCACACTGGGCTAAATCGCTGGCTTTGAAAGCAGACCAAGGCAGGCCAGCAGCACGGTTCGATTCCCGTAACAGCCTCCCCGAACAGGCGCCGGAATGTGCCGACTAGGGGCTTTTCACAGTAACTTCATTGAAGCCTACTCGTGACAATAAGCAATTTTTTTCATTTTCATTAAGGGTACTTTTATTTTAGCAGGAAATCCAGGGCGAAGGGCCACAGTCTACAAACAAGAGAAAGGTGCAGCACACAAGGAGGCCATTTGGCTTCTCACGATTTGCTGGAATTTTTGCCAGAGCACTCCAAAACTAACCCGACATATCAACCATAGCCTGCTTCAAATACTTATCCTGATGTTTTCTTCAAAGATGCAACATTCTCGGATTCAACCATTAACTGTGCTCCAAAATACCTGTTGCACAAATAAATATCTCCTAACATCTATGACCTTAGTGATAATTACCCTCCTTTCTAGCTCAGAAACAGAAAATGCTCTGCCCGAAACACGCCCTCACCATCATACTTAATTTTGAACGTTTCTACTGCCTTAATCTTCTCTGGTCAACCGAAACTGTGACAGCCTCGAGTCTCTCCTCATAGCTCGAGCTACCTGCACAATTATGCTTCTGTATTCTTAGGTTCCTGTTTATCTTACAGTGCCATTTTCTACCCCATGCTGCTAAATTCTCTCTTAAATCATACACCTGAATTTTTATGAAATCTCATGAAGCACTTCATCAAATGGCACTTGAAAATGTATATAATGCATGAAATTGGTATAGTTCTAAACAAGCTAGTCTACGCATACATGGCTTATTTTTCTCCACCATCTTGAACAAAACCGATTCGCTGGCAACTCCCCAGTTCCACAGTACAATTTGTGCATCCAAGGACAGAACATTTGGGCCCAGGGTTTCTGCTGTCTCCTCACTGACTTATTGTCAGGTTTGAATGAGTTACCCAACTTTTTTGGGTCCAAGGCTTAGATTAAAAGTTCTGCTGTATTGCTTTACCCTAACGACTTAACAGCAATTCATTAATCAGCACTTTAAATGAAATTCATTCCTTCCATCAGTGGTTCCCAACCTTTTGTAGATAACAGCACACCTTTATACAATAAAAAAGAACTGACTTGCACCTCCTATTTTCTCCAAATGAACGGCCCTTTAACAAAAGCCTTTAATCTCTAAAACCTCCAAAAAGCACGTCAAGCCACCATCAAATACAATTTTCATTAGTTGGAGCAGTTTACAGTTATAGGGGGTTTAGCACACTGGGCTAAATGTGCACAATCTGTCATGCGAGAGTGCCTTTAAGAATTGGATGTTTAAGCAATGTACCTTTAAGAAATGCAGTGATGTCAGAGTGTGGGTGGAGCTGGGCTTTAGCTCAGCCATTTTGAAGTTTTTAGTTTCAGTTTGAGGAGAAAGCTGGAAGTGTCTGTGTGTTTTGCTGAGCAATTTGAACATGAAAAAGAATTAAAGCAACTTGAACATGAAAAAGAATTAAAGCGGCTTGAATATGCAATGAAAGAAAAAAAAGAGATAGAGATAGAGAGGAAACAGAAAAGGAGAGAGAAGAAAGAAACAAAGAAAGTGATAGAGAGGAAAGGGAAAAGGAGAGAGATTTGAACTTCGCAAAATGGCTCTGAAACATGAAAATCAATTAAAATTGGCAGACGCAAAGGGACACGTACAGTTGGAGGAGATGGATGAGGATAATGAGACAGAGCGTCATAGTCGAAGATGTGGTGGGGATCTATTTAAATATGTCCAAGCATTGCCAAGGTTTGACGAGAAGGAGGTAGAAGCCTTTTTCATTTCATTTGAGAAGGTAGCTAAACAAATGAAATGGCCACAGGACATGTGGGTATTACTGGTTCAAACAAAGCTGGTAGGTAGGGCTAGTGAAGTATTTGCATCACTACCGGAGGAGGTATCTGGAACGTATGAGGAAGTGAAGAAATCCATCTTAAGTGCACATGAGCTAGTGCCTGAAGCTTACAGACAAAGGTTTAGAAATTTAGGAAAGAATTTGGTCAAACATACATGGAGTTTAAAAGGCTCAAACAGAGTTATTTTGACAGGTGGATAAGGGCTTTGAAAATAGACCAAACGTATGAAGCTCTCAAAAAAATTATACTTTTGGAGGAGTTTAAAAATTCAATTCCTGATGTAGTGATAACTCATGTGGAAGAACAGAGGGTTAAAACTGCGAGATTAGCAGCAGAAATGGCAGATGATTATGAATTAGTTCATAAATCAAAGATTGGTTTCCGACATCAGTTTCAGCCGGTGAGGGATAGAAACTGGGGACATGAGAAATACTCAAGTGGTAAAGGTGATCTGATGGGACACAATAAAGAGAGTGTACCTCAGATTAAAAAAGAAATCCAGGAGGGTGGAAAAGAGATGAAAAGTTTCAAATGTTTTCACTGTAATAAACTAGGCCATGTAAAGTCACAGTGTTGGTGGTTGAAAAAAAGCACTGAGAAGGCTGATGTGGTAAAACAGGATAAGACAGTTGGATTTGTTAGAGTGGTAAAGGAAAGCCCAAGGAAAGCGAAGAAGGTGCAAACGATTGTGCAGCCGTCCAAGCAGTAATTATTCAGAAGGTGCCAGATGTCTTTAAATAATTTACTTGTGTGGGTAAAGTTTACTCATGTGTATCAGGAGGAGCAGGTAAAGAAGTCACCATTTTAAGAGATACAGGGGCTAGTCAATCTTTAATGGTAAGAGATGAGGAATTATGTAGTTTGGGAAGAATGTTGCCAGAAAAGGTGGTGATATGTGGAATTCAGGGTGAGAGGAGTAACGTTCCATTATATACGGTTGGAAAGTCCAGTGAAGAGTGGTGAAGTGGTAGTAGGAGTAATAGATAAACTATCTTGTCCAGGAATAGTTTATCTTGGATAATGATATAGCTAGATCACAGGTGGGAGTGATGCCTACTGTGGTTGATAAGCCAGTGGAAAGTCAGACAACTGAAGGGTTGAAGGACGGATATCCTGGGATTGTTCCGAATTGTGTAGTAACAAGGTCGCAAAGTCATAGGTTAAGACAAAAGGAGAAATCAAAGAGTGAAGATGAAGTTGAAGTTGAAGTTGAAGTGCAATTATCAGAAACGATTTTTGATCAGATGGTTGAAAAAGAACAAGAACAGGTGAAGGATGAGGCTGATATTTTTCGTTCCGGAGAATTGGCGGAGTTACAACAGAAAGATGTAGAAATAAAACAGATATATCAGAAAGCATATACGGAAGAGGAATCTGTGAGTATACCAGAGTGTTATTACCGTAAAAGGGATGTTTTGATGAGAAAATGGAGACCTGTACATATGCAGGCGGATGAAAAGTGGGCAGAAGTTCATCAAGTAGTATTGCCAGTAGGGTATAGAAAGGAAGTGTTGCGAGTTGCACATGAGGTACAGTGGGAGGTCATTTAGGAATAAGGAAAATTCAAGCTAAAATCCAGAAACATTTTTATTAGCCTGGACTACATAAAGATGTAGTTAAATTTTGTCAATCATGTCACACATGTCAAATGATAGGGAAACCTCAAGCAGTGATAAAACCAGCGCCCTTAATACCCATTCCAGCATTTGAGGAACATTTTACAAGGGTCCTAATTGATTGTGTAGGACAGCTTCCTAAAACAAAAAGTGGGAATCAATATCTTTTGACTATAATGGATGTATCTACTAGGTTTCCAGAGGCCATTCCAGTACGTAATATTACAGCTAAAAGGATTGTGGAGGAGTTACTTAAATTCTTTACTAGATATGGACTACCTACAGAAATTCAATCGGATCAAGGATCGAATTTTACTTCAAAGTTAATCAAAGAAGTTATGGATAACTTAGGAATAAAACAATTTAAACCAACTGCGTACCATCCAGAATCGCAGGGAGCATTAGAAAGGTGGCATCAGACATTAAAGACAATGCTGAGGGCGTATTGTCAAGATTATCCAGAGGATTGGGATAAAGGAATCCCATTCTTATTATTTGCAATTAGGGATGCACCTAATGAGTCTACCAAATTTAGTCCTTTTGAACTAATTTTTGGTCATGAGGTAAGAAGACCACTTAAATTGATTAAGGAAAAATTGGTGGGTGAGAAATCGGAAATTACACTATTGGATTACGTGTCAAATTTTAGGGAACGATTAAATAGAGCAGGTGAATTGGCTGGACAACATTTGAAAGTTGCACAAAATGTGATGAGACGGATAGCGGACAAGAAATCCAAAGTTCGTAGTTTTGCCAGTGGGGATAAAGTTTTAGTGTTGTTACCAGTGGTAGGGGAGCCTTTAAAAGCTAGGTTTTGTGGACCGTATCAGATTGAAAGGAAATTAAGTGAGGTGAATTATGTGGTAAAAACACCAGATAGAAGGAAGACTCACCGAGTGTGTCATGTGAATACGCTTAGACATAGACATAGAATTTACAGTGCAGAAGGAGGCCATTCGGCCCATCGAGTCTGCACCGGCTCCTGGAAAGAGCACCCCACCCAAGGTTAACACCTCCACCCTATCCCCATAACCCAGTAACCCCACCCAACACTAAGGGCAATTTTGGACACTAAGGGCAATTTATCATGGCCAATCCACCTAACCTGCACATCCTTGGACTGTGGGAGGAAACCGGAGAACCCGGAGGAAACCCACGCAGACAAGGGAAGGATGTGCAGACTCCGCACAGACAGTGACCCAAGCCAGAATCGAACCTGGGACCCTGGAGCTGTGAAGGGTTTGTGCTATCCACAATGCTACCGTGCTGCCCTTAAAAGGTACTTTGAAAGGGAAGGAGAGAAAAAGGAGGTTTTAATGATTCTAACTCAGTGACAAACCGAATCCAGATGACTGTGAATTTGACATACCTCAAATTAAATTGGAAAATGAGGATGTTCTTAAAAATTGGGATGAATTGTTAAGTTAGAGGAAAAACAAACTGACCTGAAAGAGTTATTGATATCACATGGGCAAGTTTGTAGAGATAAATTGGGAAGTACTAAAATGGCTATACATGATGTAGATGTGGGAAATGCTGTTCCTATCAAACAACAACCATATAGACTTAACCCTTTAAAATTGGCACAGGTTAACAAAGAGATTGAGAGTATGCTTAAAAATGGCATAATTGAAGTGGGTTGCAGCCAATGGAGCTCACCCATAGTGATGGTACCTAAACCAGATGGTACCCAACGGTTGTGTATGGGCTATCGAAAGGTGAATGCAGTTACAAGAACGGACTCTTATCCTATCCCACGTTTGAAGGATTGCATTGAGAAAGTGGGACAATCTGCTTTTATTTCCAACTTCCAGACATGGAAAGAACACGTTCACATGACACACTCGGTGAGTCCTCCTTCTATCTGGTGTCTTTACCACATAATTCACCTCACTTAATTTCCTTTGAATCTGATACGGTCCACAAAACATCATATGGAGTTCTTCGATCGACTTCAGGAGGCGGGTTTGGTGATGAACCTAGCCAAAAGTGAATTTGGAGAAGCCCGAATCACTTTCCTTGGGGAGTTTCCGATACCCTCAAGACGAAGGGAAATATTGCGATTTCTTAGCATGAATGGATTTGATCGAATATTTGTGCAAACGTTTTGTGGCGTGATTACTCCACTGATGGACTTGCTAAAGAAACGTCAAAAATGTCAATGGTCAGCGGACTTTCAACATGCATTTGACTGCCTGAAAGCTGTGGTAACCAATGTTCCTGTATTGGAGAATTGCAAGGGGTTCTGTGGTCATATTGAACTACAGTATCTGATTCTAAAGAGAAATACCGAGGAGTAGAGGAATGGATGGATCGTGCAGAGAATTGCTTGTTCAAAGAGACTGTCAATCAAGAAGGTTTTCGGTTGGAGGAAGAAGAACAAAGAAAAATGGACTATATTATTATACCTGTTTGCGTGTATTGTTTTTTGCAAAAAGAAAAAGGTATATTTACTGTGTACATTTCTTAGTGGATGGTTCAAAAGTGAAAAATGAAACCATCTTGAAGTTGATGGTTTATTTTTTCTTCTTGGGGGGAGGTGACATGTGAGAGTGCCTTTAAGAATTGGATGTTTAAGCAATGTACCTTTAAGAAATGCAGTGATGTCAGAGTGTGGGTGGAGCTGGGCTTTAGCTCAGCCATTTTGAAGTTTTTAGTTTCAGTTTGAGGAGAAAGCTGGGAGTGTCTGTGTGTTTTGCTGAGAGCTGCTTGAAAGGAGAAAGGCAGTCCAGAGAGAGCATTTTGAGAAGTGCCTGTATTGACTGTGTGCTACATGAAAACATGCTGGGACTGCAGGCTGATATATCTTTCCCATCCGACAGAAAATATATATTAACTGTAACCTGGTGTTACTGTTTTGTGAAGGTGAAGTCGTTTGGATGTGTATAGGAACAGTGTGCAGGATTGGGTAGTGTTGTATTATTTTTGGGGTTATCTTTGAAGTAAGGGGTGTTAAGAAATCCAATGTTTATTTAAAAGGTTAATTTGAGTTCATGGAATAAACACTGTTTTGTTTTAAAAACCACGTGTCCATAATTGTAATACCACACCTGGGGAACAAGCCGTGTGCTGGAAAAGCAACAATCCATTAAAGGGGGAGGTTGGTTGAACAACATGATACATTTTGGGGTTCTGAAAACACCTCACCCATAACAAATCTGCAACTATCAAAGTTCATATTCGTAACACAATAAAAATGTTCAATGTCTTCTTCATTAAAGAAAACACTTACTGAAATTAAAAGCATACAAATCAGAGCAAAATGCAAATGAGCAGCATCTTACTGACAATGTTCTTGCGACACCTGTGTCTGCCTCTGTCAGCAATCTCTTGATTCGGGAAGAAACTGATGACAGGACAACCTGCAAATCTTGCTGCTGTTGTTGAGAACTTGCACAAGTAGACTGCGGGGAACGGCAAGAGTACTGCTAAAGCACAATCTGAAATGGATGGATATTCTCATCCCGCAAACAACCAAAATGTGTCCAGAGGCATCTTTGCAAACTTCAGTTTCAGTGTTAAATCCTACCTGAGCTCGGAGAATTCTTCTTGTTCTTTTAATGACAATTTCTTTGGTGTTTCAAAAGAAAGTAAACTAAACGATCGGATATGCAGTCAAAGTCTTCCATATTCATGGAGTGCGAAATATCATTCACATTTTTGATGCATGGTGGTGAGCTTGAGTATGGTTTTGCAGCGGGATTTAATGATGTCACTTTGAACATCTCAATTCGAACCATTTACCACTTTTTCCTGAAAAAGGACCAGTTTTGATCTGAAGCCTTGAAGTTTATATGGGGCAGTCAGAATGTTCCTATTTTTCTCCCGAATTTCTAGCCATTTTCTCCATTCCTGAGAAGTGTTGGCGCGGGGCTGGATTTGTGGAATTCTACAACAAGAAAACCGACGCAACACCTGGTCCAATCCAGCAACCGTTGAGGGGCTAGCATTGGCGCCATGTGGAACACGATCGATTCCAATGGAAAACGATTTGGATTCGCTAGTGTCGGGATTGACACTCGAGATTGACAAGTTGCAGCCGCCTATTAGCAGTCCACTCCCCACACACACTCATCCCAGCAAACAAGATGGCACTGGTTGCGCTGGAGCACAATGTGTTGACTGGGGCCAAAGGGTACTTTTGTGAGGGCCACGAAGAATCCAGCACGAGTTTGTAGAATAGAAAGAAATAACTTTATTTACAATTACATATATATACAACAGCAGCAGTACTCCTTTGCTGCTCATTCCTCTCATGCTGGCCAGCTCTATTTATGTAGAGACTGCGAATGATTTCTCCGCCCCCTCATTGGGGAAGCTCATACTCCCCAAGGATTGTGGGATTGCCATTAGTCCTCAGTCAGTGGTAAACAGGCAGATTATAACAGATACCTGGGACAAGTGGCCTGGAGGGGCACCCATACAACCCATGGCGCTAGATTCGCGGGGGCATTCAGCGGCGTGCACAGCTGCATGGCTGCCTGGCAGGCTGCGGCAATGGTGTTCTGTGCCTGTCCACCCCGACCCCACAGTCCACCTCCTGGCTGCCCCCCGGTATCCCCTCCCCACAACCACCCCGACCCTGGCAGAAGCCACCCCAGCCAGCGTCACAACTGTCAGTGCACTATGGCGATGTTGGACACTTTCCGTATCCCCTTTCTCCCCCTCATCAGCCAGGGCGCCTGTTTCACAATTTTTGAAAGCACAATGAACCTTGCCACCAGAAATTCCCCCCCAGTGGAGGCGGAGAATTGCGGAGGCCCCGGAGAATGGCGGGTCAGGCCCGCTAATGGCACTCACAAAAAATGTGTAGTAGAAGACATTGACGTCTCTGCCTTTCCTAATATTGGCGTCGGCCAACGGAAGATCCTGCTCTTTAACTTTCAGTTCATTCAGATGGCTGAATATATCTGAAAGGTATGCAAGCTTGCCATACCAATAATCATTACATATCAAATCTGTGTGGCAATTCATACAGACTTAAAACTCTTTTGGCACGTCATAGAGCTTGTAAACACAGGAGAGGACCTACCCTGGAGATAGCCACTGCACTTGTGTGCATGCGTAAACCCTGATACTTGGTTCCAACAAATGAAGCAACAAGGTCTTCAGGGTGCAGGGTACAGTGGCTGAGCTGGATGTCAGCATTCTGTTCTCCCACTTTACACATAAATCCTTTGACCTTCCCTGTGATGGAAGCTGCCCCCATCAGTGCAGATGTTTATGTACTTGGTCCGGTGAAGGTTGTTTTTCTCCAGATGAGCAGTGATGGCGCAAAAGATTTCCTCTTTGGTCATGTGACTGGGCAATCATTTGCAAAAGAAGAATTTTTCTTTGATGGAATCCCTGCCAACAAACCTGACATTGGTGATGAGCGGGCAGTGTCCATTAGTATCAGTGGAATCATCAATCTACAACGCAAATCTTCCACACATTCCTAATTTCTCTTAAAGCATCTGTTCATTGTCAACTGACATTTTGTCAATTTGCCATTTAATTGTATTACCGGAAAGAGGAACTTTGTTGATTTCTTTGGCGGGCTCCCAATATTACTCTCAGAATACCGCATGCCGGCAGAATTACGGTTTCAGCAATGCTGTACAACTTCTTTGATTTTGCCACGAGCCACAGGTGCTTGAAGAACTGCACACCATTCTGCAAGCGAAACTTTTCTGTATTCAAATGGTACTTCAACGTACTTGGCACCATTGCAGCATTTGTGAGCTTCTCACTGAAAATCAGGCATTCTGGGACAAGACGAGGTGTCACCAGTCCACAAAATTGCAAGGGCCAAGCAGCTGCCACTGTATTGTCTATGTCCAAACCTCACTTTTTCCTCTTGAAGTTCTGGTGCTTTTGGCTACATTGGAATCAGAGTGGGCTTCTTCACTTCTCTTCTTCAAGTACTTCTCCATGGCTGTGTATATGATATACTGCATACGAATCTTGATCTGGCAGTGTTTCCTTTATCCCTGTTTGTGTTTTGCATTGTCCTGTTTCATAGTAGAACGTGCAAATACCGTTTTGTTTGGTTACACAAACGTCCACACAAACCGTTGATCTTGTTTCCACAGAGTGTCGACAAGCACAATAGTTTCTTAAAAGGAAAATGAATAAAGGTACACTGGATCGTAAGTTATGGCAGAGTGGCAATTGAGTCAGATTGTCACTCTGCTTGAAATTACTTACCTGGAAATCCAGGCGATCCTAAAATGCCCGACATTCCGGGACTTCCGGTGTGCAGCATGGAGTGAGTGAGCACACAGAGGCAGCTCCTGCCCAAGATTACAGAAAAGAGCTCCTTTTTGGGCGGCACAGGTTGGAATTTCGATGAAAAGCCGTAGGTGAATGTTCGAGGAGTACTTTCCCCCAGGAATAGTATGTTTCTTGGTTATCAGACCCTCAGAAACAGTGCAAGATTGGGCGGAAGCAGCAGCAAACAAAAGCCTCTACAAGCAGGCAGGCGGGGGAAGGGCCAGCTTATAGGTCTCAAGCTGACTTGAGGGCCTTTATGAAGGCTGAATTCTAGCAGCAGTCGACGCTGTCCCGACGAATCCCAGTGGGGGAAGGTGTCTAGAGGAGCATTCCCCATAATTTATGGTGCTCACCTGGAGTGGGGCAAAGGAAAAAGCTGCAGCAGCTCCCCAAGAAAAGCAGGGGAAGAAAGACAAAATGGCGGCCGGCGGAACACCCGAGGACTGGTGAAAGTGGGCGCAGGAGCAGCAAGCCTCTCTTCTGCGCTGTTTTGCAGAGCTGAAGGCTGAGTTGCTGGACTCCCTGAATGCGACTACCAACAGGCTGCTTGAGACCCAGGCGGCCCAGGAGGTGTCGATTCGGGAGTTGCAGCAGCAGGCCGCTGAGCGGGAGAAGGAGGCCGTGGTCCTCGTGGGGAAAGTAGAGTTGCACGAGGCACTTCACAAAAAGTGGCAAGACCGCTTGGAGGAACTGGACGTTCGCACGAGGTGAAAGAATTTGAGGATCCTGGGCCTGGCGGAGGGGCTGGAGGGGTTGGATCTCCCGTCGTACGTGACCACGATGTTGAGCTCGTTGATGGGAGCGGGGTCCTTCCATTTGCCCCTGGAGCTTGAGGGAGCTCACAGAGTGCTGGCCAGGAGGCCTAAGGCAAATGAACCCCCGCGGGCGGTGCTGGTGCGGTTCCATCGATTTAGTGACCGGGAGTGTGTGCTGCGCTGGGCCAAGAAAGAGAGGAGCAGCAAGTGGGAGAATTCGGTGGTGCGAATCTACCAGAACTGGGGTGCGGAGGTGGCAAAGCGGCGGGCCGGGTTCAACCGGACGAAGGCGGTGCTGCATGCCAAGCAGGTCAGATTTGGAATGCTGCAGCCTGCGCGTCTGTGGGTGACATATAAGGACCGGCACCACTACTTCGAGTCCCCGGAGGAGGCGTGGGCCTTTGTACAGGCGGAGAAGCTGGACTCGAACTAGGGTCTGGGGACACACTATGGCCGTTGCTGTTTTCGCTGTTGCTGTTCTTCAATTTTGACAGGTGTTATTTTTATGCTGGTTTTCTTTTTACTCTATTTCCGGGTGGGTTTGTCTGTTGGGTATGGGTGTGGGGTATGTGGGGAACGTTGGGGGTATGTGCTTTATATGTTCTCTTCTGTACGGGGCTGGGGTTTGGGGTGAAACTGGATTTTGGGGAACTGCGTCAGAAGGGTGGGGTGTGGCAGTGTGAAAGCGCGGGCTTTCCTCTGGATGTCCGCGCTGCGGGGCGGGGGGGCGGAGCTGGAGGTGGGGGCGTGGCCTTCACTGGTTTTCTTTCCCGCGCTGAAGCGGTGCCAAGGAGGTGTGACAAGAGGGGGATGACCCCATGCCGGGAGGAGATGGGTTTTGGCGGGAGCTGCCGGGTCAGCAGAAGTCAGCTGACTCACGGAAGTACCATGGAGGGTGCGTCGCGGCTAGGAGGGGCCCTAGCCTGGGGGGGGTGGGGGGGATACCGGGTTGCTGCTGGAATGGCCAGGAAGGAGCTGGTGTGGGCCGGGGGGGGGTAGAGGAGAGGCGTTATCGCCATGGGGAACGGGTCAGGCGGGGCGAGCTGGCCTGGGGCGAGCAGTCGATAAGCTATGGCTAGCCGGCGGGGGAGAGGGGCAGGTTGCTCTCTGATCCGGCTGATTACCTGGAACGTGAGGGGGCTGAATGGGCCGGTTAAGAGAACTAGGGTAATTTCTCATCTGAAGGGGCTGAAGGCGGACGTGGCTATGCTCCAGGAGACCCACTTGAAGGTAGCGGACCAGGTTCGTCTGAGGAAGGGGTGGGTGGGGCAGGTTTTTCACTCAGGATTGGACACGAAGAACCGGGGGGTGGCGATTCTGGTGGGGAAGAGGGTGGCGTTTGAGGCGGCTGAGGTGGTGTCGGACATGGAGGGCAGATATATTATGGTGAAGGGTAGGCTGCAGGGAGAGACGGTGGTGCTGGTTAATGTATATGCCCCGAATTGGGATGATGCCGGCTTCATGAGGCGCTTGTTGGGCCGCATTCCGGACCTGGAGGCAGGGGGCCTGATCATGGGGGGAGACTTTAACACAGTGCTGGATCCCCCACTGGACCGGTCCAGTTCAAGGACAGGTAGGAGACAGGCCAAAGTGCTGAGGGGGTTTATGGACCAGATGGGAGGGGTGGATCCCTGGAGGTTTGGGAGGCCGAGAGCGCGGGAGTATTCCTTTTTCTCCCATGTCCATAGGGTCTATTCCCGAATAGATTTTTTCGTCCTGAGCAGGGGATTGATCCCAAGGGTGCAGGATGCCGAGTATTCGGCCATAGCAATTTCAGACCATGCTCCGCACTGGGTTGATCTGGAGATGGGGGAGGCGCGGGACCAGCACCCGCTCTGGCGCCTGGATGTGGGGATGCTGGCTGATGAGGAGGCGTGTAGGAGGGTCCGGGGAAGTATTGAGGGGTATCTGGATAACAACAACACGGGGGAGGTCCAGGTGGGGATGGTCTGGGAGGCTCTGAAAGCAGTGATCCGGGGGGAGCTGATCTCCATCCGGGCCCATAGGGAAAGGAGGGAGAGGAAGGAGAGGGAGAGACTGGTGAGGGAGCTCCTGGATGTGGACAGGAGATACGCGGAGGCACCGGAGGAGGGGTTGCTGGGGGAACGGCGTAGTTTGCAGGCCAAATTTGACTTGTTGACCACCAGAAAGGCGGAGACACAGTGGAGGAGGTCGCAGGGCGCGGTATATGAGTATGGGGAGAAGGCGAGCAGGATGTTGGCGCATCAGCTCCGCAGGCGAGATGCGGCTAGGGAAATTGGTGGATTGACGGATAGGGGTAGGAATGTAGTGCAGAAGGGGACAGAAGTAAATGGGGTCTTTAGGGACTTCTACGAGGAACTGTACCGGTCAGAACCTCCGATGGGGAGGGGGGGATGGAGAGCTTCATGAACAGGCTATGTTTCCCAAGGGTTCAAGAGGAGCTGGTAGAGGGGCTGGGGGCGCCGATAGAGTTGGAGGTGCTAGTCAGGGGGATTGGACAAATGCAGTCAGGTAAGGCGCCGGGGCCGGACGGGTTCCCGGTGGAATTTTATAAAAAGTATGCGGATCTGGTGGGCCCCCTGTTAGTGCGAGCCTTCAATGAGGCATTGGAGGGGGGGGCTTTGCCCCCGACGATGTCGCGGGCACTGATCTCTCTGATCCTGAAGCGGGATAAGGACCCCTTGCAGTGTGGATCATACAGGCCTATCTCGCTCCTCAATGTTGACGCTAAGTTGCTGGCGAAGATCCTGGCCACCAGGATAGAGGACTGTGTGCCAGGGGTGATACACGAGGATCAGACAGGATTTTTCAAGGGACGGCAGCTCAACACGAATGTGCGGAGACTGCTAAATGTTATTATGATGCCGGCAGTGGAGGGGGAGGCGGAGATAGTGGTGGCGCTGGATGCGGAGAAAGCGTTTGATAGAGTTGAGTGGAGGTACCTGTGGGAGGTGCTGGAGCGGTTCGGATTCGGGGAGGGATTCATCAAATGGGTGAGGCTGCTCTACGCGGCTCCGATGGCAAGTGTAGTTACCAATGGAAGGAGATTGGAGTACTTTAGGCTCTATCGTGGGACCAGGCAGGGGTGCCCCCTGTCCCCCTTGCTCTTTGCACTGGCGATTGAACCTTTGGCTATGGCGTTGAGGGAGTCAGGGAGATGGAGGGGTCTGGTGCGGGGTGGGAAGGAACATCGTGTATCGCTGTATGCGGACGACCTGCTGTTGTATGTGGCGGATCCAGAAGGGGGAATGCCGGGGGTGATGGAGCTGTTAGCGGAATTTGGGGGCTTCTCGGGCTATAAGTTAAATTTAGGCAAGAGTGAGGTATTTGTAGTACACCCGGGTGATCAGGAGGAGGGAATTGGGAGACTCCCATTTAAGAGGGCAGTGAAGAGTTTCAGATACCTGGGGGTGCAGGTGGCCAGGAGTTGGGGGACTCTCCATAAGCTTAATTTTACCAGGCTGGTGGAGCAGATGGAGGAGGAATTTAAAAGGTGGGACATGGTGCCGCTATCGTTGGCGGGTAGAGTGCAGTCCGTCAAAATGACGGTTCTCCCGAGGTTCTTGTTCCTTTTTCAGTGTTTGCCCATCTTTATCCCTAGGGCCTTTTTTAGAAGGGTGACTAGCAGCATCATGAGCTTTGGTTGGGCGCATGGGACCCCGAGGGTGAAGAGGGTCTTCTTGGAGGGGGGTAGAGATGGGGGGGGGGGGGGGGGGGGGGGGGGGGGCTGGCGTTACCCAATCTCTCGGGGTATTATTGGGCGGCCAATGTGTCGATGGTGCGCAAGTGGGTAATGGAGGGGGAGGGGGCAGCATGGAAACGGATGGAGAGGGCGTCCTGTGGAGATACAAGCCTGGGGGCCCTGGTAACGGCGCCGTGGCCGCTCCCTCCTATGAGGTATACCACGAGTCCGGTGGTGGCGGCTACCCTCAAGATTTGGGGGCAGTGGAGGCGACATAGGGGAGAAGTGGGGGGCTCGATGGAGGCTCCGTTAGGTTCGTCCCGGGGAACATTGATGGGGGATTTCAGGGTTGGCACAGAGTGGGCATCAGACAGCTGAGGGACCTGTTTATTGATGGGAGGTTTGCGAGCCTGGGGGAGTTGGAGGAGAAATTTGGGCTCCCCCCGGGGAACATGTTCAGGTATCCGCAGGTAAAGGCATTTGCTAGGCGGCAGGTGGAGGGATTCCCTTCGCTTCCCGCGAGGGGGGTGAGCGACAGGGTGCTTTCGGGGGTCTGGGTCGGAGAGGGGAAGATATCTGATATCTACAAGGTTATGCAGGAGGCGGAGGAGGCGTCAGTAGAGGAGCTGAAAGCTAAGTGGGAGGGGGAACTGGGGGAACAGATCGAAGACGGGACATGGGCTGATGCTCTGGAGAGGGGTAATTCTTCCTCCTCGTGTGCACGGCTTAGCCTCATCCAATTCAAGGCGCTGCACCGGGCCCACATGACTGGGACGAGGATGAGTAGGTTCTTTGGGGGTGAAGACGGGTGTGTCAGGTGCTCGGGGAGTCCAGCGAACCATGCCCATATGTTCTGGGCATGCCCGGCACTGGAGGAGTTCTGGAAGTGGGTGGCGAGGACGGTGTTGAGGGTGTTGGGATCCAGGGTCAAGCCAGGATGGGGACTCTCGATTTTTGGGGTTGGGGTGGAGCCGGGAGTGCAGGAGGCGAAAGAGGCCGGTGTGCTGGCCTTTGCGTCCCTAGTAGCCCGGCGAAGGATCTTGCTACAATGGAAGGATGCGAGGCCCCCAAGCGTGGAGACCTGGATCAATGACATGGTGGGTTTCATTAAGCTAGAAAAGGTCAAATTTGCCCTGAGAGGGTCGGTACAAGGGTTCTTTAGGCGGTGGCAACCTTTTCTCGACTTTCTGGCTCAACGATAGGGTACAGGGACAGTAGCAGCAGCAACCCGGGGGGGAGGGGGGAAAGGGGGGGGGGGAAAGGGGGAGGGGAAAAGGGGAGGGGGGGGACAATGACTATGTTTGTTTATTTAATTTTAATTTATTTTTAAGTTATTTTGTTGTTCATTGGGGTTGGGGGGGGTGGGGGGATGTGATACATGCGTCGATACGGTCTGGGGGTGTTACAGTTATTATGGGTTATTTTGTTGCATTTCATTGTTTGTCGTTACGTTTTATATTTTCTGTAATTCCAATAAAAATTATATATTTTTTTAAAAATGCCCGACATTCCGACTCAGTTCAGGTGAGATCTATGTAGTGCTGTCTGACCCTGGAGCCTACAGTTGAGGGTGGCTCAATCACAGTTAGGTAGGCTACGCACCCCTTTATTAAATTTAAAGGCCCTGTGAAGTCCAGAGATCTTTGCCAAGCCAAGAAGACAATTGTATGACAGAAAGTGTCTGGAGGTGTAGAAGTGGGGGAGTCAGCAGATGGGCGGGGAGGAGGGTCCCATGGGCCTTCAGAGTAGCTCAGTACGATAGTTCTTCGATAGCTAGGTGGTATTAATTTTTCTAACTGCTTCTGCATTAGTATTGCTGGAACACAGTCAGAACCATCCAAAGTTTGTGATTTAAGTCACATTTTAAGATGGTTCCCACGGCAGGGCAATGCCCATTGGAAGTTTGAACTTCCCAGTCAAATGCCATGCAATCCTTACCTGGGAAGTTCCCCAGCACATCTGTGGGTACCCTGCAGATACACTTGCCTCAGAGCTGGCAAGTTACGGATTGTGATTTTTAAAATTTTAAATAGATATTTCAATGCAATTTCATGGCTATAAAAGCAGGGAGGGAGAGCAAGAATTTTGGATCATCTCTGACTAGCCTCTGATTTCGCAGAACACTTGAGCAAACTTCACGGCACACCAGTTTGCCGCAGCACACCAGTTGGGAACCACTGCCTTGACATCAACTTAATTTATACCGCACAATCTCATGCTCTCTCTTTAAATTCAACGATACAGTTAATTAATGAGATTTTAAATTTCTGATTATTGATTTGAACAGATTGGATCAGCATCACAATCAATCACGTTTATGTAATCCCACCGGCAGCTATTACAAGATCAGGCAGATACTGAACCAAGAAACATCACCTTAATTGCATGGCAACATTGGGGGCTACAAATCTGGATCTAAATTGTTGGCTTGGGTGCGTGTATTTGACGGGCCTGGAAGCAGGCATGAAATGCGCGTGCAGCCCTAGAACACGATTACATGCTAGATGGCCAATTAAGAGACAGCCAGCGGGAAAAGTTCAGAGCTGCCAGGGGGAGTGGAAAGAGAGCAGAAGGGAGGGTGCGGATTGGCACTTTTCTTTTATTTTATAAATTTAGAGTATCCAATTTTTTTTCCAATTAAGGGGCAATTTAGCGTGGCCAATTCACCTACCCTGCACATCTTTTGGCTGTGGGGGTGAAACCCACGCAAACACGGGGAGAACGTGCATTCTCCACATGGACAGTGACCCGGGGCTGGGATTCGAACCTGGGTCCTCAGCGCCGTAGGTAGCAGTGCTAACCACTGCGCCGCCTTGCCCCTCAGACTGGCACTTCTAATGTGCTGCCACAGGGGGACAACCGATGCAGAACTGTCTCAGGGAGCTGCAGACTTAAATTGCGATGGAAAAACGCAGCAAACGGTGTCTGGAGATCACATTCAAATGCAAATCTCAGTCCTCAGGCTCCTTTTCAAATTTTATTTCAGTTCTGACATTTCATCCCACCCTGGATCGAGGCTGCAGCCAAAACGCCTGGCCAATTGGTCAAACGTGCCCACCAACTGCAAAAGCAGATGGGCCATGTAAAATTACAAATGGCCCTTTAATGGGCTAAATTGCCTGTTTGATTGTCGGTGGGCACGCTTCTGCCCCTCGTGCCTGCCTACGAACCAAAATATTGCGCAGGTGCACGATGACATTGGGGCAACCGTCCAACGTCTTCTCACACAATTCCACTCACACCTGGGTCAGGCGGGCCCCCCACTATGTAAAGTTGTGCTCTGGTCGGATGAATTACCTGCTTCCCCCTCCTTACCTCAGCAACTTTGGGCTGCACAGCAGAAGCGTAGTAGTTGGCCACTATGCAGGCACGAAGTTTGTCCATCATCCTTCTGGCCTCGTTCAGACGCTTTAGGAACAAACAGATATTCAGCCATTTATTTTAAAGAAACTGGTTAGAAATGTCCTCGTCTGCAAACGATATGAATTCTAAAAGCACACTGAACATACAGAATTTCTGAAATTGCTGGGTCTCCTGATGGACCCCACTGCATCAAAACAGAAGAAACAGGAGGCGGGGGAGGCCGTTCGCTACTTTTAGTATCCTCTGCCGTTCAACAAAATCCTGACCAATCTTCTACCTCAACTCCACCTTCCCGCATTATCCCCATCAACCACTACCCAGAACATACTCAACGACTGACTGAGGGCTGACAGCTCTTTGAGTTCACAATCATCCTGAGTGAAAACACTTCCCTTCCCTTCAGTCCTAAATAGTCGATCCCTTATTCTAAGGCTGTTCTCGATTCCCCAGCCAGAGGAAAGATTTTCTCACTATCTGTCCCGTCACAGAAAGATTGAAAATAGTGGGAGATGTAGGCCATTCGCCCTACGAGCCAACTCCACCATTCAACATGATCATGGCTGATCCTCTATCTCAATGCCATACTCCAGCGCTCTCTTCATATTCCTTATCAAGTCCCTTGAGAAATGTATGTATTTCAATTAGATAACTTCTCACTCTTCTGAACTCAATCTAAATAAAGGCCTGCTCAATCTCTCCTCTTGCAGGAACCAGTCTCGTGAACCTTCATGGCACTTACCCTAGGGCAGTATATCCTGACTTAGGTGAGGAGAACTGCACACAGTTTTCCAAGTGTGGCCATGCCAATTCCCTGTATAATTGTAGCAAAGTTTCTTTACTCTTATACTCCCTTGGGAACAAATTAACATATAATTTGCCTTCTTAATTGCTTGCTGTATCTGTGTGTTAACTGCTATGATACATGTACAAGCACACCCAGGTCCCTCTGAATCCCAACACTTCCCAGTCTCTCACAATAGCCGACCATAATTTGCCAGATTGTATTCTATCCACAAATTCTTATCCCATCATCTAAGATGTTGACAATCCCTCTGCAGCCTATTAAGAACATAAGAAACATAAGAACTAGGAGCAGGAGTAGGCCATCTGGTCCCTTGAGCCTGCCCCGCCATTCAATGAGATCATGGCTGATCTTTTGTGGACTCAGCTCCACTTTCCGGCCCAAACACCATAACTCTTAATCCCTGTATTCTTCAAAAAACTATCTATCTTTATCTTAAAAACATTTAATGAAGGAGCCTCAACTGCTTCACGGGGCAAGTAATTCCATAGATTCACAACCCTTTGGGTGAAGAAGTTCCTCCTAAACTCAGTCCTAAATCTACTTCCCCTTATTTTGTGTCATCTTAATTGGTTACTCTCCCATATAACTTTGTATCATCAGCAAACTTGAATATGTTACATTAAGTCCCCTAATTGAAGTCATTAATATAGATTGTAAATAGCTGAGGCCCAAGGACTGATGTTTGCAATATCCCACTACCATTTTTCTATCCATTAACCAATGCTCAATACATGGCAACAGATTATCACTGATCCCATGAGTCCCCATTCAATGTAATAATTTCTTGTATAGCACCTCATCAATACTTCTTGAAAATCCAAAGAAACGCGATCTACTGGTTCCTGCCTATTCATCTTCATCAGATTTTTTGGGATTTGTTTATTGTCACGTGTACCGAGGTAGAGTGAAAAGTATTTTTCTGTGTGCAGTTCAGACAAATCATTCCGTACATGAAAGAAAATACTTAGGGCAAACATAAAATACACAATGTAAATACATAAGTCACAGGTATCGGGTGAAGCATACAGGAGTGTAGTACCATTCAGTAGAGAAGATGTGTGAAGAGATCAGATCAGTCCATAAGAGGGTTGTTTAGGAGTCTGGTAACAGCGAGGAAGAAGCTGTTTTTGAATCTGTTTGTGTGTGTTCTCAGACTTTTGTATCTCCTGCCCAATAGGAAATAGGAGAAGAAGTTGGAAGAGTGAGTAAGCCAGGTGTGAGGGGTCTTTGATTATGCTGCCCACTTTCCCAAGACAGCGGGAGGTGTAAACAGTCAATGGATGGGAGGCAGGTTTGTGTGATTGACTGGGCGGCGTTCGTGACTCTCTGTAGTTTCTTACGGCTTGGGCCGAGCAGTTGCCATACCAGGCTGTGATACAGCCAGATAGAATGCTTTCTATGGTGGATCTGTAAATGTTGGTAAGAGTCAGTGTGGACATGCTGAATTTCCTTAGTTTCCTGAGAAAGTATAGGCGCGGTTGTGCTTTCTTGGTCGTAGCGTCGACGTGGGTGGACCAGGAGATTGTTGGTGATGTGCACACCTAGGAATTTGAAGCTGTCAACCATCTCCAGCTCGGCCCCACTGACCGTGTGGGTAGCACAGTTGCAAGGTGGTTAGCACTGTGCCCACAGCGCCAGAGTTTCGGGTTCAATTCTGGCCTTGGGTGACTATCTGTGTGGAGTTTGCATGTTCTCCCAGTGCCTGCGTGGGTTTTCTCCAGATGCTCCGATTTCCTCCTACAGTCCAAAGATGTGCAAGCTTGATTACAGGGATAGAGCGGTAGAGTGCTCTTTCAGAGGGTCGGTGCAGACTCGATGGGCTGAATGGCCTCCTTCTGCACTGCAGGGATTCTATCACAAGAAACTGGGGCAAGAGTCAGCCATTTGGTCATGAAGCCTGCTTTGCCATTTAATACAATCATGACTGTTCAGATTGTGGCCTTAACTCCAATTTTCTGCCTGTCCCTCATAACAATGAATTCTCTTGTCAAACAAAAATCTGTCCGATTCAGTCTTAAATATATTCAATCACCCAGTTCCCAATGCTTTTGTGGAAGAAAATTTCAAATTTTAGTAAGCTTCAAAAGATGTGCAGGTTAGGTGAATTAGCCATGTCCCTTGATGTGCATGTTAGGTGGGATTACGGGGATAGGGAGGGCGGGGGAATGAGGTAGGGCATTCTTTAGGAGGGCCAGTGCAGACCCAATGAGCCGAATGGCCTCCTTCTGCACCGTAGGAGTTCTATGATTCTATTAAATACTTGATCTCAGTCTTAAATGGGAAGTCCCTTACTTTTAAATGGTGCCCCCTATTTCTAGATTCTCCTGCAAGATGAAACATCCTCTCAGCATCTATCTTGTCAAGCCTTCTCAGATCTTATGGGCAAAATTCTCCGACCCCCACGATGGGTCGGAGAATAGCGGGAGGGCCTTCCCCGACATTTTTCCCGCCCTCCCGCTATTCCCCCCCCCCCCCCCCCCGCCCAACTCCCGACACGAATCGCTGCCGCCGTTTTTTTACGGCCGGCAGCGATTCACAGCTGTTCGATGGGCCGAAGTCCCAGCCCTTTACGCTGTTTTTACGAACGGCAAACAGACCTGGTCTGGCCATTCGTAAAAACGGCGGGAACAACTCGCTTTTTATAACCATGGCACCGATTGGCACGGCAGTACCACGGCCGTGCCAAGGGTGCCATGGGCCCGCGATCGGTGGGCACCGATCGCAGGCAGCGGGCCCGATGCCCGCGAACTATTTGTCCTTCCGCCGCCCCGCAGTATCCATTCGCGGGGAGGCTGAGGGGCATCCCGGCCCGCAACGCGATGACGTCATCCGCGCATGCGCGGGTTGGAGTCTTCCAATCCGCGCATGCGCGGCTGACGTCATATGACGCGTCAGCCGGTGCTAACTCCGGCAAGCGGGCTTAACGAAATTCATTAAGCCCGTGATGCCGGAGCTTGCGGCATCGGGCTGCTAGCCCCGACCGGGGACCATAATCGGTTCCCGGTCGGGAAGGGGCGCGCTGGCGTCAAACTCGCCCGGGTTTGACGCCAGCCTTACGATTTCTCCCGTTTTGGGAGAATCGCGCCCTATATGTTTCAATAAGGTCACCTCTAATTCTTCTAAATGCCAAGGAGTACAAACCCACCCTGCTGAACCATTCCCATAGGACAACCCTTTCATGCCAAGGCTTCCCAGTGGTCCCTCGTTCAAAGGCACTCAGTGCCTGATTGAGGACCTGGCATTGGGAAGGATGAGCCCGCTGCGAGCCACACACCTGCCCTTGCTGCTGACCACCAGCCTCCCAGCAATCCCCCACCCGCCATATGGCTCCCTCAGTGATCCTGGGAACTAAAATGGACCACTACCAGCAACAATTACCATCTGCCTGCTGGCACTGCTGAGCAATGCAGAACTGACTGTATCTGATTGGCAAGCAGCTCTCGACTGGCGGGTCTTCTGGCCCTGGCCTGGGGTCCTTGATCTCAGGGAAGGCTCATAAATGCCCAGGTAAATGCCTGATTTTCTCTTAATGCAGCTACTCTACCTGAAGAGGCAACATGATGCTTTGGCTGGCTCTCCAGCTGACAGGTGAGATCCCTGTTGCCCATATTAAATTCCACAAAAGTTATTTATTTAATGTCTCTGCCATTTCCCGATCTCATTATAATTTTGCCAGTCTCTGCCTCCAATTGGCCCATATTTACTTTCACTCATCTCTTTCTGTCTGCACACCTATGGAAACGTTTACAATCTGTTTACATGTCTCTTGCTAGTCTACGCTCATATTCTCTTTTCTCCTTTCTCAACAATTTTACAGTTTCTCCTTTGCGGAATTCTAAAATGTTACTGATCCTCAGGCTGACTACTCTTTTTGGCAACATAATAAGCCTCTTCCTTTGAACTAATACTGTCATTAACTCCTCTCATTAGCCATTGTTGGACCACTTTTTCTGTGGTGCTTTGCATCTTAAACAAATTGATATTTGATGCAAATTATATAGTGACTCTTCAGATACTTGCCATTGCTTGTCCACTGTCATATCCTTCAATGTAGTTTCCCAATTTACATTAGGAACTCACCCCTTCATAGCTATGTAGTTTGCTTAATTGGATGCTGCAGTTTTATTACAAGAGTAACCAACAGAAGCAGAATTTCATGGGATATATCTGAACAGCTGCAGCATTAATGCCATTGGTAAGGGGATCAGGGATTATGGGGAGAAGGCTGGAGAATGGGGATGAGAAAATATCAGCCATGATTGAATGGTGCAGCAGACTCGATGGGCCGAGTGGCCTAATTCTGCTCCTATGTCTTATGATATTGAACACAGCTGATGTCTTTACCTGGTCTATGATCTCAATCTCATGCTCTTTGTTCTTCATCTCCATTGTAAACTGCTCCTTAATAATAACTTCAATCTTCTGCAGAGTGGCTTCACGTGCTACATGAGAAATAGAACAGATAAGTCAACTGGACTGTAAACATGAGAATGAATAGGAACCTGATCACAGAAACCATGAGGCTAACAGGTAATGTAGGTCGTTTCTACATTCACTAACCACATGAAGTCAGAGGATTCAGATTTCACTGAGCCTAATGTTTGGTGAACAAAAGATTCGAGGAATAAAAACAGAAAATGCTGGAGAGATCAGCAGATCAGGTAGCATCTGTGGAGAAGAAAGCAAGAGACACCATTGTGGGTTCTTGACCTAGGTAAAACAAAATCATCAACATTAAACATTAACTGTTAAATTAACATCATTCATTTATGGGACGTGGGCGTCACTGGTTAAGCCAGGATCAAGACAAAAGATGGAAAATTATAGGCCAATTAGCCTAACCTCGGTTGTTGGTAAAATTCTAGAATCGATCGTTAAGGATGAGGTTTCTAAATTCTTGGAAGAGCAGGGTCGGATTAGAACAAGTCAACATGGATTTAGTAAGGGGAGGTCGTGCCTGACGAACCTGTTAGAATTCTTTGAGGAGGTGACAAGTAGGTTAGACCAGGGAAACCCAGTGGATGTGGTCTATCTGGATTTCCAAAAGGCCTTTGATAAGGTGCCACACAGGAGGCTGCTGAGTAAGGTGAGGGCCCATGGTGTTCGAGGTGAGCTACTGGCATGGGTTGAGGATTGGCTGTCTGACAGAAGGCAGAGAGTTGGGATAAAAGGTTCTTTTTCGGAATGGCAGCCGGTGACCAGCGGTGTCCCACAGGGTTCAGTGTTGGGGCCGCAGCTGTTCACCATATATATTAATGATCTGGATGAAGGGACTGGGGGCATTCTAGCGAAGTTTGCCGATGATACGAAGTTAGGTGGTCAGGCAGGTAGTGCTGAGGAAGTGGGGAGGCTGCAGAAGGATCTAGACAGTTTGGGAGAGTTGTGCAGGAAATGGCTGATGCAATTCAACGTGAGAAAATGTGAGGTCTTGCACTTTGGAAAAAAGAATCCAAGCATAGACTACTTTCTAAACGGTGAGAAAATTCATAATGCCAAAGTACAAAGGGATCTGGAAGTGCTAGTCGAGGATTCCCTAAAGGTAAACATGCAGGTTGAATCCGTGATTAAGAAAGCGAATGCAATGTTGTCATTTATCTCAAGAGGGTTGGAATATAAAAGCAGCGATGTGCTACTGAGCCTTTATAAGGCTCTGGTTAGGCCCTATTTGGAGTACTGTGTCCAGTTTTGGGCCCCACATCTCAGGAAGGACATACTGGCACTGGAGCGTGTCCAGCGGAGATTCACACGGATGATCCCTGGAATGGCGGGTCTAACATATGAGGAACGGCTGAGGATCCTGGGATTGTATTCATTGGAGTTTAGAAGGTTAAGGGGAGATCTAATAGAAACTTACAAGATAATACATGGCTTAGAAAGGGTGGACGCAAAGAAACTGTTTCCGTTAGGCGAGGAGACGAGGACCCGTGGGCACAGCCTTAGAATTAAAGGGGGTAAATTCAGAACAGAAATGCGGAGACATTTCTTCAGCCAGAGAGTGGTGGGCCTGTGGAATTCATTGCCGCGGAGTGCAGTGGAGGCCGGGACGCTAAATGGCTTCAAGGCAGAGATAGATAAATTCTTGATGTCGCGAGGAATTAAGGGCTACGGGGAGAATGCTGGTAGGTGGAGTTGAAATGCCCATCAGCCATGATTGAATGGCGGAGTGGACTCAATGGGCCGAATGGCCTTACTTCCACTCCTATATCTTATGATCTTATTGCCCGTCCCTAGTTGCCCTTCAGAAGGTGCTGAACTGCCTTCTTGAACCGCTGCAGTCCCTGAGGTGTAGGTATACCTACAGTGCTGCTAGGGAGGCAGCTCCAGGATTCCACAGGTGCTGCCTGACATGCTAAATATTTACAGTTTCTCTATTTTTATTTCAGATTTTTAGCATCTGCAGTATTTTGCTTTTGCATTGGAGGTTCAAGAAATTTGCATGTGACTCACTGAACTAAGTTCTTCCTCTTAGGCAAAATGTAGGCTGTGCCATTCAAGAGGATATAGTCATGGGCATGATGCTGCTGGAAGAATATCAAGTAGGTTTAATTAAACATTCACTGCGGTCTTTTCTATACTTTGCGACACAGGCAAGTTTCATTGATTTTCCACGGGACATATGTTTGAAGACTACTTGAGAGGTTAGTGGGCTGGACAAACGTGTGGCAGATACAGTTAAATGTAGCAAAATGCGAAGTAGAATACACTGATTGGGGGAAAAAAGATTTTCTTGGTTATTCATTGCCACATTTGTATGTTTGCAAAATAATTGCAACGTGGTTTGTGCCTCCAGAATTTACAAAGTATCAAAATTTGAACTGTTTGTGTGCTATTATGTCTCAAGGCCTTATTTCATCAGACATGCTATTATGCTGCTAGGTGTTTCCTTCAAGCCAGTCCAGTTACATCCCTTAATTGTGCCAGCTGATAAAACAACAAGATATCTAAATACATCAATTAAAATTACACTGGGCAGGGCAGACGCTGGCGCAGTGGTTAGCACTGCTGCCTCACAGCGCCGAGGTCCCAGGTTTGAGTCCAGCTCTGGGTCACTGTCTGTGTGAAGTTTGCACATTCTCCCCATGTTTGCGTGGGTTTCGCCCCCACAACCCAAAAATGTGCAGAGTAGATGGATTGGCCACGCTAAATTGCCCCTTAATTGGAAAAAAATGAATTGGGTACTCTAAATTTAAGCAAAGAAAATTACACTGGGTGGCACAGTGGTCAGCACTGCTGCCTCACGGCGCCAAGGATTCGGGTTCAATCTCGGCCCCGGGTCACTGTCCGTGTGTCTGCGTGGGTCTCACCCCTGCAACCCAAAGATGTGCAGGGTAGGTGGAGTTGCGGAGGTAAACTGCTCCTTAATTGGAAATTGATTTTAAAAATTACAGCCTGTAATCAGTACCAGGTATATTACGCTCTAAATAAATCATCCAAATGCGTCAGTTGAAATGGCAACGTGTAACTCACTTACGGGTATTACTATTCCACACATAAATCATCTGAACACTCAATTAATCTCTGTTATTCACTCCTATTTAGGGTTGTCAGCCCTCTAGGATTGTGCTGGAGTCTCCAGGAATGAAAGATTAATCTCCTGCACACTGTTGCAAGTGTAAGCAACAAGGGAGAGAAGTTAAAGCGATACAATGAAGCAACTATTTTTTCCCAATTTATTAGAGCACGATTTGTTTATTAGATAAAAAAATATTGGAGATGCGAAAAACAAGGCGGTTTAACTGGTTTGTAGAGTTAGAGGCAGGAAGTTCAGGGCATCACTGCAGGAGTTCCTCAGGGGAGTGTCCGAGGCCCAACCATCTTCAACTGCTTCATCGATGACCTTCCTTCCATCATAAGGTCAGAAATGGGAACGTTCGCTGATGATTGCAGAAACTTCAGCACTATTTGCCACTTCTCGGATACTGAAGCAGTCTATGTCCAAATGCAGCAAGACCTGGACAATATCCAGCGTGGGCCAACAAGTGGTAAGTAACATTCACAGTCAGGCAACGACCATCTCATGACCAAGCGAGAATCTAACCATGACCTTCAATGGCATTACCATCGCTAAATTCCCCCACTATCAACATTCTGGGAACTACCATTGAACCAAAACAGAACTGGGCTCGTCATAAAAATACTATGGCTAGCGAGCAGGTCAGATGCTAGGAATCCTACGGGAGTAACTCACCTCTTGACTCCCCAAATCCTGTCCACCATCTACAAGGCACAAGTCAGGATGGATATTCTCCACGACTGGATGAGCGCAGCTCCAACAACACTCAAGAAGCTCAACACCATCCAGGACAAAGCAACCCACTTGATTGCTCCCCCTTCCACAAACATTCATTCCACCATCGACAAAACAATAGCAGCCGTGTGTACCATCCACAAGATGCACAGCAGGAACTCACCAAGGCTCCTTAGGCAGCACCTTCCAAACCCATAACCACTACCATCTAGAAGGGCAAGGGCAGCAGATCAGGGACCATCACTGCCTGGAGGTTCCTGTCAAAGCCACTCACCATCCTGACTTTGAAATATATCTCTGTTCCTTGCTGTTGTTCAATCCTGGAACTCCCTCCATGACAGCACAGTAGGTGTACCTACACCTCAGGGACTGCAGCAGTTCAAGAAGGCAGCTCACCATCCCCTCCTCAAGGGCAACTTGGAATGGGCAATAGATGCTGGCCTTGCTAGCAATACCCATAAAAGAATTAAAAATTTCAAGTGGTAACATTTCCAGGAATACATCTGATCATTGTTGACAACCTTCCCATGTATTGGTGATCGTATATATTGAAGTGTTAAAAACCTCAATTATATTCTGATCTGCAATTCATTCCCAGAGAGCGCCTCTCAATCTCTGTAACCTCCTCCAGTCACACAATCTTCCCGAGATCTCTGCATTCTTTCAATTCCAGCTTCTTCAGCATCCCTGGTTTGATCACTCCACCACCAGCGGTCGTGCCTTCATCTGCCAAGACCGTAAAATCTGGAATTTCCTTGCTAAACCTTTTCTTCTCTCTAACTCTTTCAAACGCTCCTCCAAGCCTACCTCTTCGACTGAGATTTTGATCATGTCTCCTATTAGCTCTCACGTCGCTCGGTGTAAAATTTTCTATCACGCAGGTATTTCAGGTATTTTGCTCGGTTAAAAGTGCTGTATAAATGGAAGTTTTTTTTAAAATAATTTTTATTCAAATTTTTCAATAACAAATTTTCTCCCAACAATAAAGTAAACAAGGTGTAGAAATAAACAGAAAGAAGGACCCCCCCCAATACGAAGCAATAAATTAATAATACAAAAAAGAAAATAGCAAACACACCGTTGCAAAAACAAACCCCCTTGACAGCCCCCTAACCCACCCCCCCCTTAACCTCTTTCCCCCCCCCTTACCCTCTCCCCCCCCGGGGTTGCTGCTGAGATTGACCACCCTTTAACCCTCCGTCAGAAAATCGAGAAAGGGCTGCCACAGCCGGAAGACACCGACCCCCTCAGGGCGAACTTGACCTTCTCCAGCCTGATGAACCCGGCCATGTCATTAATCCAGGCCTCCGGGCTCGGGGGCTTCGCGTCCCTCCACTGTAAGAGAATCCTACGCCGGGCTACTAGAGACGCAAAGGCCAGGGTACGGCCTCTCTCGCCTCCTGCACTCCCGGCTCCAATGCTACCCCAAAGATCGCGAGCCCCCAGCCTGGCTCCACCCTGGAGCCGACCACCTTGGACAAAGTCCCCGCCACCTCCTTCCAAAACCCTCCAACACCGGACACGCCCAGAACATGTGGGTGTGGTTCGCCGGGCCTCCCGAACACCTCCCACACCTGCCCTCTTCCCCCAAAGAACCGGCTCATCCTGGCCCCCGTCATGTGCGCCCTATGCAGCACCTTCAGCTGAATTAAGCTGAGCCGTGCAGGGCGTCCGCCCACGTCCCATCATCGATCTCCTCCCCTAGCTCCTCCTCCCACTTCGCTTTCAGCTCTTCCACCGAGGCCTCCTCCTCCTGCATCACCTGATAAATTGCTGAGATCCTGCCCTCACCGACCCACGTCCCCGAGAGCACCCTGTCCTTCACCCCCCTAGGCGGCAGTAGCGGAAACTCCGCCACCTGCCACTTGACAAACACCCTAATTTGCATATACCTGAAAGCATTCCCGGGGGGAGACCCCACTTCCCCTCCAACTCCTCTAAAGTCGCAAACTTCCCATCGAGGAAACGGTCCCCCATCCGCCTGATGCCTGCCCTGTGCCAACTCAAAAACCCACCATCTATTCTCCCTGGTGCAAACCGGTGATTGCCCCGTATCGGGGCCCACACTGAGGCCTTCACTTCCCCACTATGCCGCCTCCACTGCCCCCAAATTTTGAGGGAAGCCACCACTACCGGACTCGTAGAATACCTTGCCGGGGGGAGTGGGAGCGGGGCCGTCACCAATGCCTCCAAACTCGTACCCACACAGGACGCCACCTCCAACGTATAAATGGAAGTTGATATTGTTGTATCAGCTTTTCCCACTTCCTGGGGCTAACATGTTTTGGCCATGTTAGGCATGCTGCCATCAGTGAGGTGCATGGGTCTTTTTGAAGCATGTTTTGAAAGTTGCCATAATAAAAGTGAAAAATTGGAATTGTACTTATTACAGGCAAAAGGCATTAGATGCATATCACTTACTGAACTTATTAAAAAAAAAACTGCCTGGACTGGATTTATAAAAAGGCAGGAAACTGATGCAATGCTAGGCAATAGCTGCAACTCAAAACATTCTTGTGGTGGGTGTCACCGTTTATTTTGTCCTTGATTTTGTCAGACTGCTTTAGCCTGCTTTCCCACAAGGAAGAACTCAAGTCAGAATACATGGGCTGCGTAGCACAGAGCTGGCCATCAAAACTGAATATCTCTTCAATTGCCTCCCACTATGCCCCCCCCCCCCCCCCTTGTTTGCAACTCTCTGCCAGAGACACTTCCTAACTACCTGGAAAACTTCTGTCACTCATCAGTGAAGGACTGAAACTGTAACATCAACACTGTAGATATTGCACCTGCAATGTTGTGGACAAGTTAACACTTCCCTAAAGATTATAAGGGAATTGCATTTATTGCAATGTAACACTCTGCCATTGTAAAGCACATTATTCACTCCATTATGAACTCCAGCCACCGACTTTTATGGGCCTGAAGGTTTGAAAAGGGCCGCTGTCAATGCCTTTTTGGTGGGTAAGTTCCTAATCAGAGCACCAAATCCGTTCCCTGTCAGCGAATTAACAGACGGTGAACCTTGTCTCTGTTGTTCTCAAGAGGTCATGGGGACACAGAATCACAGATGTGTCATGTCGTAGATGGAGGTCATTCGGCCCATTGCGCCTGCACCCACACATATGGGACATAAAAAGCTTCGACACCTCAGTCGCAGCAGACAGTAATGTCTCGAACAACAAGTGCAGCCACTTACATAGGTAAACGCTGCAGCAATCTACCACATTGCAATATCCCATAATCTGCAGCGGGGATAGCAAGTAACAGTGAGACAGACTGACGGTCCGGAGGCACTGGAGGACTTTCTACACCAATGGATTCCTACCCCGGCGGGTGCTAATACTTCAGCTTCACCTGTAGCTCAATTGGTTGCACTCTTACCTTTCAAGTCAGAAGGTTGTGGGTCATCACCCAAACTCAAAATGCACCCTAATTCTCCAGTGCAATACTGAGGGAGTGCTGCTTTCATAGAAGCATAGAATGCATGAGGCCATTCGGCCTATTGAGTCTGCAGCGACTCTCTGAAAGAGTACCCTACCTGGGCCCACTCCTCCTCCCCATTCCCCTAACCCCACTCAACCTTTAGACACTAAGGGGTAATTTAGCATGACTAATCCACCTAACCTGCACATCTTTGGACTGTGGGAGGAATCCGGAGCACCCGGACGAAACCTACGCAGACATGGGGAGAAAATGCAAACTCCACATAGACAAGGCCGGAGGCGAACATGGGTCCATGGCATTGTGAGGCAGCAATGCTAACCACTGTGCCACGGTTCTTTCTGCTATAAAACGTTAAACTGAGCTCTCAGGTGGTTGTAAATGATGCAGCAGCATTGCAAAGAAAAGCAAAGGAATTCCTCCTTGCGTCCTGGCCAACATTTTACTTTATCCAAACATCAAAATTCTAAGACACAGATGATCTAATTGTGGGGAGCTTGCTGTATGCAAATAGTTGTCCCAATAAAAATACAAGTTCTTTGTTCAAGAGAGAACGTTTCAAGAGAGAACGTTATGAGGAAGCGATTAAATTAAAATAAGCAGGTAAACAAATGTCAGGTGTGTTGTGTGTCAGAACAAGGTTAGCCAGGCAGTGATAGATGGAACATTAGAACATGGGACAGCATCTGGGTACGGTATAGGGGTCTCGCTGGCTCTCGACTCGTGCTGCATCTTTCCGGGAAGACCCGCCAAACCTCAAACCAATCAGGCATTGGCGAGGCCACCGGCAGGCCTTCCATGGAATTAAGACCCCGGTGGCAGATATCACAAAATTGTTACGAGACAGAAGGAGGCTGTTCAGTCCATCATGACTGCACCGACTCGGACTTCCGGTTGCTGTTATGCGGAGCTAAGCCGCACGTTCGGCAGCTCCCGCTAAAAACGGACTTTGGGGCTCTTTTCAGGGCCCCCAACGGAGCTTTTTTGACGATTCCCGACGTGGGAAGGGGTCTGCAGTAGATCCCCAGGGTTCTATGGTCCGGACCAGGAGTGGGGTGAGCAGAAAAGCGGTGGCAGCGTCCCTGGAAAAGCGGGGGAAGGGAAACAAAATGGCGGCCGGCAGAGGCCTCGAGGAGTGGAGGCAGTGGGCCCAGGAGCAGCAGGAGACTCTTTGGCGCTGCTTCCAGGAGCTTAAGGTGGAGTTGCTGGAGTCGCTGAAGGCTACCACCAGAGAGCTGACGGAGACTCAGACAGCCCAGGGGGCCGCAAACGGAAGCTGCAGCAGCAGGCCTCCAAAAGGGAGGATGAGGCCGTGGCCGTCGCGGGGAAGGTGGAGATGCACGAGGCGCTCCATAAAAAGTGGCAGGAGCGGTTCGAGGAGCTGGACAACCGGTCGAGGCGGAAGAATTTACGGATCCTGGGCCTCACGGATGGGCTGGAGGGGTCGGACCTGGCGGCCTATGTGGTCGTTATGCTGAATTCGTTGATGGGAGCTCGGTCCTTCCAGGGGCCCCTGGAGCTGGAGGGGGCCCACAGAATACTGGCTAGGAGGCCCAAGCCGAATGAGCCGCCGCGGGTGGTGTTGGTGCGGTTCCACTGGTTCGTTGACCGGGAGTGCGTGCTCCGATGGGCCAAGAAGGAGCGGAGCAGCAAGTGGGAGAACACGGAGGTGCGGATCTTCCAGGACTGGAGTGCGGAGGTGGCTAAGAGGAGGGCCGGGTTCAACCGGACGAAGGCGGTGCTCCACAGATGGAGTGTGAAGTTTGGCATGTTGCAGCCGGCGCGTCTGTGGGTCACCTACAAGGACCGGCACCATTATTTTGAGTCCCCGGAGGAGGCGTGGGCCTTTGTGCAGGCTGAGAAACTGGACTCAAACTGGGGGTCAAGGATGGGGGTTTTGTATGAAAATGTCTGTGTTTAATTTTTGCTCTGGAGTAGGGGGTTCTCTGTTTAATGCAGGATGTGTGTTGGCTTTAGGGTGGGTGGGGCGATGTCTTTATGTCTTTTTGTATGGGTCTGGTGGACGGGTTCGGGCAGGGAGGTAAACTGGGAGTGCGGGGAGCTGGTGGGAGTTGCCCTAGAGGAGGCGGGGTTGGGCAGGGCGAAAGCGCAGGCTTTTCTCTGGTTTCCCGCGCTGCGGGATGATGGGGGGCGAGGTCGGGGCTGAGAAGCGCGGCCCTTTGCTGGCTGTTATTTTTCCGCGCAGGAGCTTTGGGGGGGGGGGGGGGGGGGGGAGTTGAAGGAGGAGGAGGAGTCCCATGTGGGGAGGGGTCGGAGGTGCGGCGGGAGTCGCCAGGGTCAGCAGAAGTTAGCTGGCTCACGGGAGTGCTGCGGAGGGGAGGGCGCGGCTAGGAGGGGTCCTAGCTCCGGGGGGGGGGGGGGGGGGGGGGGGGGGGTGTGTACCGGGTTGCTGCTGAAATGGCCAGAAGGAGCCGGCTGAGCGGGGGATGCTGGCCAGTGGCAGGCAGGGGATGGGTTATGGCTAGACGGCAGGGGAGGGGGGCAGGGAGACCTCTGATCCGGCTGATAACTTGGAATGTGAGGGGGCTGAACGGGCCAGTCAAACGGGCCCGGGTGTTTGCGCACTTGAAGGTGCTGAAGGCGGATGTGGCTATGCTCCAAGAGACACACCTGAAGGTGGCGGACCAGGTTCGACTGAGGAAGAGGTGGGTGGGCCAATTATTTCATTCAGGGCTGGATGAGAGGAATCGGGGGGGTGGCGATCCTGGTGGGAAAGAGGGTGCCGTTTGAGGCGTTGAAGGTGGTGGCTGACAGTGGCGGGAGGTATGTGATGGTGAGTGGTAAGCTGCAGGGGGAGCGGGTGGTGTTGGTGAATGTTTACGCCCCAAACTGGGACGATGCGGGGTTTATGCGGTGCATGTTGGGCCGCATTCTGGACCTGGAGGTGGGAGGCCTGATCATGGGGGGGACTTAAACACGGTGCTGGATCCCCTATTGGATCGATCCAAGTCCCGGACGGGTAGGAGGCCGGCGGCGGCTAAGGTGTTGAGGGGATTTATGAATCAGATGGGAGGGGTGGATCCCTGGAGGTTTGCGAGGCCAAGGGCCAGGGAGTACTCGTTTTTCTCCCACGTGCATAAGACCTATTCTAGGATTGATTTTTTTGTCCTGAGCAGGGGGCTGGTTTCGAGGGTGGAGGATGTTGAATACTCTGCCATTGCCATTTCGGATCATGCCCCGCATTGGGTGGACCTCGGGCTGGGGGAGGAGAGGGACCAACGTCCGCTCTGGCGCTTGGAGGTGGGGCTGCTGGCAGATGAGGAGGTGGCCGGGAGGGTTCGGGGGTGTATCAAGAGGTACCTTGAGGCCAACGATAATGGGGAGGTCCGAGTGGGGACGGTCTGGGAAGCATTGAAGGCGGGGATTAGAGGGGAGTTGATTTCCATCCAAACCCATAGGGAGAGGGGGGAGCAGAGGGAGAGATCGGTAGGGAAGATGGTGAAGGTGGATAGGAGATATGTGGAGGCTCTGGAGGAGGGATTGCTGGGGGAGCGGCGTAGCCTTCAGGCCAGGTTCGATCTATTGACTACCAGAAAGGCGGAAGCTCAGTGGAGGAAAGCACAGGGGGCGGTGTATGAATATGGGGAGAAGGCGAGCAAGGGGGCAGCATGGTAGCATTGTAGATAGCACAATCGCTTCACAGCTCCAGGGTCCCAGGTTCGATTCCGGCCTGGGTCACTGTCTGTGCGGAGTCTGCACATCCTCCCCGTGTGTGCGTGGGTTTCCTCCGGGTGCTCCGGTTTCCTCCCACAGTCCAAAGATGTGAAGGTTAGGTGGATTGGCCATGATAAATTGCCCATAGTGTCCAAAATTGCCCTTAGTGTTGGGTGGGGTTACTGGGTTATGGGGATAGGGTGGAGGTGTTAACCTTTGGTAGGGTGCTCTTTCCAGGAGCCGGTGCAGACTCGATGGGCTGAATGGCCTCCTTCTGCACTGTAAATTCTATGTAAATCTATGTAAAGATGCTGGCACACCAGCTCCAAAAGCGAGACGCGGCCAGGGAGATTGGGGGAGTGACGGATAGAGATGGGGAGGTGGTGCGGAGGGGGCTAGACGTGTTGTATTTTATATTTTCCCCGCGTCTTGACTGTGATAGAGAAATTCAAACAGCATTCATTAGGTAAGCAAAACTGAACTTTATTTCCGAATTTGAACTGACTGCTAGCAGTAAATGGCTGATACTTGGAGTCGGAAAGCAGTCAATTACAAACTGCTGAGTCCGTCCCAAGTCTGCGATATTACAGGAAAATAAGGCGATTCTTATACATTATAGGATCAAGATAACATGAATACAGCTTGGTCAGGAATTTGATCGAAAGTAAAACATAAGTAATAATCGTTACAATGGCGTCACCTTGCTGACCTTTAGGGGACTGGAGTCTCATATCATTATCTTGTCTTTGTTTTAAGAAAGGGAAGAAGTTGTTTAGGAACAGGAAGAAATAGTTGTTCAGCTTGTTATGTATTGAGACTACATTTAGGCTCATGATGAAAACACCTTATCTTAGAATTTTAGAGTCACTCGGTTCTTAGGTCAAGTCGACCTCGGCTGTGTATATCTGTGTATTTTGAATCTGTGCCTTAGGTTAAATTCAATTGTACCAAGAAGACTTGACTAGTTTTCCCATCATGCCATTATTTGCTTCACACAATACCGCAGACGTTAATGGGGTCTTTAGGGACTTTTATGGGGAACTGTACCGGTCTGAACCCCCGGTGGAGGGGGGGGGGGGAATGGGGCGCGTCTTGGACAAGCTACGATTTCCGAGGGTGGAGGAGGGGCAGGTGGAGGGACTGGGGGCGCCGATTGAGCTGGAGAAGCTGGTTAAAGGGATAGGAAGCATGCAGTTGGGAAGGCGCCGGGGCCGGATGGGTTTCCGGCCGAATTTTATAATTTTATAAAATGTATGCGGACCTGTTGGGCCCCCTGTTGGTCCAAACCTTTAACGAGGGGGGGGGGGGGGGGGGGGGGGGGGAAACAAGGACCATCTGCAGTGTGGGTCATATAGGCCGATCTCGCTGCTAAATGTAGACGCCAAGCCGCTGGCAAAGATATTAGCCACAAGAATAGAGGATTGTGTGCCAGGGGTCATTCACGAGGACCAGACGGGGTTTGTGAAGGGAAGGGAGTTGAATACCAACATACGAAGGCTCCTCAACGTCATTATGATGCCGACTGTGGAAGGGGAGGCGGAGATAGTGGTGGCATTAGATGAGGAGAAGGCCTTTGATAGGGTTGAGTGGGGATATCTGTGGAAGGTGTTGGAAAGGTTTGGGTTTGGGGAGGGGTTTGTCCGTTGGGTGAGGTTGCTTTATGAAGCCCCGATGGAGAGTGTAGCCACGAATAGGAGGAGGTCGGAGTACTTTCGGCTGCACCGGGGGACGAGACAGGGGTGTCTCCTGTCCCCCTTGCTCTTTGCGTTGGCAATTGAGCCCCTGGCCATGGCGTTGAGGGAGTCAGGGAACTGGAGGGGCCTGGTGCGGGGTGGGGAGGAGCATCGAGTGTCGCTTTACGCGGACGACCTGTTGCTGTATGTGGCGGACCCGGTGGGGGGGATGCCGGAGGTGATGAGGGTTCTCAGCGAATTTGGGGGCTTCTCTGGGTATAAGCTCAACCTGGGTAAGAGCGAGTTGTTCGTGGTGCACCCGGGGGATCAGGAGGAGGGGATTGGTAGGCTCCCACTGAAGCAGGCAGGGAGGAGCTTCAGGTACCTAGGAGCCCAGGTGGCTGGGAGCTGGGGGGCCCTGCACAAGCTCAACCTCACAAGGTTGGTGGAGCAGATGGAGGAGGAGTTCAAAAGGTGGGATATGTTACCGCTGTCACTGGCGGGGAGGGTGCAGTCAGTCAAGATGACGGTGCTCCCGAGGTTTTTGTTCCTGTTCCAGTGCCTTCCAATCCTTATCCCGAAGGCCTTTTTTAGGAGAGTTAACAGGAGTATTACGGGATTTGTGTGGGCGCATGGGACTCCAAGGGTGAGAAGGGTGTTCTTGGAACGGGGCAGGAATAGGGGGGGGCTGACGCTGCCCAACCTTTGTGGGTACTACTGGGCAGCCAACACATCGATGGTGCTTAAGTGGGTAATGGACGGGGAAGGGGCAGCATGGAAGAGGATGGAGATGGCGTCCTGTGTGAGCACGAGCCTGGAGGCGCTGGTAACGGCGCCGTTGCCGCTCCCTCCAACGAGGTATACCACGAGCCCGGTGGTGGCGGCTACCCTCAAAATTTGGGGGCAATGGAGACGGCATAGGGGAGAGGTGAGGGGCTCGTGGAGTCCCCGATACGGGGGAACCATCGGTTTGTTCCAGGGAGCATCGATGGCGGATTTCTGGGCTGGCACAGGGTAGGTGTTAGGAGGTTGAGGGACCTGTTTGTGGATGGGAGGTTCGCGAGCTTGGGGGAGTTAGAGGGGAAGTTTGGGCTCCCACCGGGGAACATGTTTAGGTACATGCAGGTTAGGGCGTTCGCCAGGCGGCAGGTGGAGGGGTTCCCCTTGCTGCCCCCACGTGGGGTACGGGACAGGGTGCTCTCGGGGGTGTGGGTTGGAGGAGGGAGGATTTCGGACATATACCGTGTAATGCAGGAGGTAGACGAGGCCTCGGTGGAGGAGCTGAAGGGTAAATGGGAAGAGGAGCTGGGTGAGGAGATTGAGGAGGGGACGTGGGCGGATGCCCTAGAAAGGGTGAATTCCTCCTCTTCCTGTGCGAGGCTTAGCCTCATACAGTTCAAGGTGCTGCATAGGGCCCACATGACTGGGACGAGGATGAGTAGGTTTTTCGGGGGCGAAGACAGGTGTGCTAGGTTCTCGGGGAGCCCAGCGAACCACGACCAAATGTTTTGGGCATGCCCAGCGCTGGGGGAGTTTTGGAAGGGGGTAGCAAGGACGGTGTCGAGGGTGGTGGGATCCAGGGTCAAGCCAGGCCGGGGACTCGCAATTTTGGGGTTGCAGTGGAGCCGGGTGTGCAGGAGGCGAAAGAGGCCGGTGTTCTGGCCTTTGCGTCCCTAGTAGCCCGGCGGAGGATCGTGCTTCAATGGAAGGATGCGAGGCCCCCAAGCGTGGAGGCCTGGATCAATGATATGGCGGGGTTTATCAAATTGGAGAGGGTGAAATTTGCCCTGAGGGGATCAGTACAGGGGTTCTTTAGGTGGTAGCAGCCTTTCCTGGACTTCCTGGCGGAACGGTAGGGAAATAGGTCGGCAGCAGCAGCAACCTGGGGGGGGATTGGGTTTGGGGGGAGGGAGAAGTGTGTACATGGGTTTGTGGGATGTGACGGGTGTTATCTCGTTCCTTCCTGTTTGCTTTTTTTCGATTTAGTAGTTGCTTTTGTAGTGGGGTGGGTGTACAATGGTTATTCTGTTAATATTGTTTTGTTGTTTATATTTTGTGAAAATCTTAATAAAAAAAATTTTTTTTTTTTTTTAAATGTCTGCACCGACTCTCCAAACAAGCATTATGACTTGGTGCCATTCCCCTGCATTACCCCCCCCCATCATCTAATGCCCTCTTGAATGCCTCGATTGAACCTGCCTCCACCACTCTTCCAGGCAGTGCATTCCAGACCTGAACCACTTGCCTTCTTCTCTCCAAGGACAACAGTCCCAACCTCTCCACTCTATCGACATAACTGAGGTTTCTCATCCATGGAGCCACTCTTGTAAAACTTTTCTGCGCTCTCTCCGGTGCATTCACATCTTTCCTATAGTGTGGCACCCAGGCCTAGGCACAATACTCTAACTGAGGCCCAACTAGTGTCTTGTATAGGTTCAGCATATCCTTGTCCTCTATGCCCTTATTAGTAAAGCCCAAGGCACTATATGTTTTATTAACTGCTCTCTTCTGCCTCCTTCAAAAATCCATGCACTTATACACTCAGGTCCCTTAAGAATTATACCCGTTATTTTCTTTCATCTCTCCACAAATGCATCACCTCACGCTTCTCCGCATTGAACTCCATCTGCTCCCTGTCTGCCCACTTTACCAATTTGTCTTTGTCAAAAATTAATTAAATTTTAAATTCCACCAGTTGGCAATGGTGGGTTTCAAACCCAGGGCCACAAAGCCTTATTCTGCCTTACTAGTCCAGTGGCAATACCTCTACACCATCATGTCCCCTCGCTACAATTTAAAAGTTGAGTGTCCGCACACCAGTTATGCCACAGTAGAGTCACACCTGAAAATCTGGTCTTGAAGATACCATGTTTGCAAGCAAGACGACAGTGACTGGCTGATACCAGTGAAATTAAATTATTTGTCAAAGAACCAGTTGATCACATGTAAATTCTGTCAATAATGGTCAATCAAGAAGATTGGTCCATCAGATTGGAAAAATGAGCAATCAGATCGGTGGTTCTAATCACAGTGTGTTGCTAAAGAGAATGATTTTATGCCTCCCGCCACCCCCTTTCCTCACTGGCAGTCTGTGTGCAATATCAGGTGGAACTTGCAGATGAAAATCCAGGGGAGGTGGGTGTTCACTGGGCAGTGATCTAGTTGATTTCCTAACCCCCTCCCCCCCCCCCCCCCCCCAAACCCACACCACCCTTGATCATGGTCACTGAGGCCCAACCTACAGTCCAGCTCAGGGTTAAGAACACATTTTGACAACACCCAGACTGCCTGGGACACCAGGTCAAACAAGATGCACACGGGTGCTGAGGAACAGCTTGAACAGGTAACGCTGCCTAACTATTTCAGAGGTTCCAGTGCGAGGTGAGAAATAATTATTTTCTGGAGCGATAAAGGGAACGGTGGCCATTCAGCCACCTATTCCTCATCCATCCAGAAAAAGACAACCGCCCTCCCCATCCCATACGCAGCATCAAACAAGTCCATAGTACTGAACTCCATTAAGAACAAAACGTCAAAAATGGGCCCGACCCGAGCCACAGATGGTGATCACTGCTCTTGTCACCAAAATCTGCAGTTTCAATCCAAAGCAACAATCCCATGGTAAAGCTCAGGACATAGTGTACTTACTTGGGCAGAGGGACTTAGATCAGGGGAAATCAATTCCTGATGGGTTCCCACAAGAATTTCACTCAACTTGAGGCGATTTTTCTTGCTCTGGTATTCAATGATTAATGAATTCAAGTAAAGTGATGAATGACCGCACTAAAGAATGCAAGAGAGTTTTAAACTAGTGCACTTTCCAGAGTAGCAGAGTCATTTGAGATATCAGAGGTGGTTAGCCCTGCCTCTTTGAGACTTGTCTCAGAAAGGAAGTCCCTGCTCAGGGTTACAAGCCACGGCCAACAAGGGAACCAGCGGGCTTCCAATGGTGATCCTAGAACCTTGAAGGACAATGTTATAACCCGCACAAGACCTACGGGGTTAGAGCAATCAGTCTCCTCGTGGGTCCTGCCGAATACGAGCTACCCCACCAAGGGGAGCCTGACGGCATTCATGATTGAGATCTGTGCAAAGTCGGCCAGGTATGGAACCAACAGGGCAGGCCCGGCCAGGATCTGGTGTGCATAGTAAATTTCATTGCTTTGCAATAGACCAAGCTTTCTTCTGACCAACTCAGTTCGGACTCATTTGTGGCCTACTAAAGACAACAACTGCTTACTAGGAGCACCCTTCAGGAAGAAGAATTAAGTTTACTTTGAGAACAAATGAGGTAGGCAAAAGGAAACCACCTGAAGTATTCTAAAGTATCCTGAATTAAATTGCTCATTGCGTTTGAAAATGGAACGCTCATATGAGCAACTGAACATTCACACCACACAAGAGCCGGGCAATGACCATCAAGAGAGAATCTAACCATCTTCCCAAGACATTCAATGGCATTACCATTGCTGAATCCCCACTCTCAACATCCTGAGGTGATCACTGACCAGAAACTGAACTGGACTAGCCATGTAAATACTGTGGCTACCAGAGCATGTCAGAGGCTAGGAATCCGGTGGTGAGTAACTCACCTCCTAACTCCCAAAGCCTGTCCACCATCCACAATGCGCAAGCCAGGAGCGTGATAGTATACTCTTCATTTGCCTAGATTAGTGCAGCTTCAACACACTAAAGATGCTGGACATCATCCAAGATAAAACAACCTACTTGACTGGTGCTCCAACCACCATGGGGCAACCACCACTACCCTGGGGGCAGCAGGGTAGCATGGTGGTTAGCATAAATGCTTCACAGCTCCAGGGTCCCAGGTTCGATTCCCGGCTGGGTCACTGTCTGTGTGGAGTCTGCACATCCTCCCCCTGTGTGCGTGGGTTTCCTCCGGGTGCTCCGGTTTCCTCCCACAGTCCAAAGATGTGCGGGTTAGGTGGATTGGCCATGCTAAATTGCCCGTAGTGTCCTAATAAAAGTAAGGTTAAGGTTGTTGGGTTACGGGTATAGGGTAGATACGTGGGTTTGAGTAGGGTGATCATGGCTCGGCACAACATTGAGGGCCGAAGGGCCTGTTCTGTGCTGTACTGTTCTATGTTCTATATTAAACATTCACTCCCTCCACTACCAGCACTTGGTGGCAGCAGTGTGTACAATTACAAGACGCACTGCAGCCAGTCACCAAGGCTCTTTAGGCAGCACCTTCCAAACCTGCGTCCACTATCGAGGAATATCACTGTCTGCAAGCTTCTCTCCAAGTCACACACCATCCTGACTTGGAAATATATCGCTGTTCCTTCACTATTGCTGGGTCACAATCCTAGAATGCCATCCCTAACAGCACAGTGGTGCAACTACACCACGTGGACTTCAGCAGTTCTTGAACCCTTGAGGTTCTAGGATCACCATGGGAAATCTGCTTGTTCTCTGTTTGCCATGGCTCGGTAATGCTCAGCAGGGACCAACTTTCAGGGACAACTCACAAGGAGGCACCTCCGAGGTCTCAGATGACCCTGCTCATGAAAGGATCTCATGAAAGTAGAAATAAAATCTCGGAGTTCACTGCTGCTTCTCAGAGACTATCCATCAAACAGGACGTGGCACACCACCTCAGTTTTGGCATATTAAAAGTGGTTTGTTTTTTACAAACGGCAGATTTGACAGATAACCTGAATGCAACAGATTTAAAGTAAATAATCTTCCGAAGGCACTTGATAAGATGTCGGACAAGAGGTTACAAAGGGAAGTGGTTGAGGCAAATAGCTTAGATGCTTTCAAAAGGAAACTGGATGAGTACATGAGAGGAAAAGGAATTGAAAGATGTGTTGAAAGGCTGAAATGAGGGAGACTGATTTGGAGGAAACCCATGTGCAATATAAACACCACCTCAGACGACTTATCTAAATGGCCTTTTTTTGTGAATTCTACATAAACACAAGGTATAAAGAAGCTTACTTTTCAAATTATTTGGACAACCAAAATGATAGAAAACTAGGTTGACCACCTGCGTTACTCATAAACAAAATCTCCCACATATTCCACTATCAAGTAATGTGCACTGTCGCAAAGTGTTTCGTTGTGTGAACTATAGAAGGAAGCTGGCTGACTAACACCTTAATATAGATGAGTGTGAGGTAGTACAGTGTTATAAAAAGAATAAGAAAGCCTTATCCTTGGAAAATGTGTCCAAATAGGGTAGGGAAGCAGAGAGATCTAGAGTACAGATCATTAAAAGTAGCAATTCAGCTTTAAAAGCCATAAAAAAGCAAACAAAGTACTTGGGTTCATTTCAAGACATAGAATTAGAAAGCAGAGATTGTGTTTGAGTCATATAGAACCATGGTTAGATCACTTGTAGTACAGTGAGCAGTTGGTCTCCACATAATACAAAGGATATAGAGGCATAGAAAAAGTTGCCAAAAGGATTTACTACAATTAAACCAGAATTGAGAGGTTGTTACCTATCAAGAAAGAACCAACAGGCTAGAGTTCTTCACTGTGTTGCCTAATAGAGGACTTTTAGGATTATGAAAAGTTTAAAGGGGTGGCGTGACGATAGAAGTCTTTGGCAGGTAGGATCAAGGATAACCCTAAAGCTTTCTTAGACATGTCAGGAATAAAATATTGACTAGGGTAAGAGTAGGGCCAGTCAAGGACAGTAGTGGGAAGTTGTGTGCTAAATGAATATTTTTCGTCAGTATTCACACAGGAAAAAGACAATGTTGTCGAGGAGAATACTGAGATACAGGCTATTAGACTAGAAGGGCTTGAGGTTCATAAGGAGGAGGTGTTAGCGATTCTGGAAAGTGTGAAAATAGATAAGTCCCCTGGGCCAGATGGGATTTATCCTAGGATTCTCTGGGAAGCTAGGGAGGAGATTGATGAGCCTTTGGCTTTGATCTTTAAGTCATCTTTGTCTGCAGGAATAGTGCCAGAAGACTGGAGGATAGCAAATGTTGTCCCCTTGTTCAAGAGGGGAGTAGAGACAACCCTTCTAGACCAGTGAGCCTCACTTTTGTTGTGGGCAAAGTATTGGAAAGGTTTATAGGAGATAGGATGTATAATCATCTGGAAAGGAATAATTTGATTATGGATAGTCAACATGGTTTTGTGAAGGGTAGGTCGTGCCTCAGAAACCTTAGGGAGTTCTTTGAGAAGCTGACCAAACAGGTGGATGAGGGTAAAGCAGTTGATATGGTGTATATGGATTTCAGTAAAGTGTTTGATAACGTTTCCCATGGTAGGCTATTGCAGAAAATACAGAGGCATAGGATTCAGGGTGATTTAGCAGTTTGGATCAGAAATTGGCGAGCTGGAAGAAGACATAGGGTGATAGTTGATGGGAAATGTTCAGACTGGAGTCCAGTTACTAGTGGTGTACCACAAGGATCTGTTCTGGGGCCCCTGCTGTTTGTCATTTTTATAAATGACCTGGAGGAGGGCGTAGAAGGATGGGTGAGTAAATTTGCAGATGACACTAAAGTCGGTGGAGTTATGGACAGTACGTAAGGATGTTACAAGTTACAGAGGGACATAGATAAGCTGCAGAGCTGGGCTGAGAGGTGGCAAATTGAGTTTAGTGCAGAAAAGTGTGAGGTGATTCATTTTGGAAGGAATAACAGGAAGACAGAGTACTGGGCTAATGGTAAGATTCTTGGTAGTGTGGATGAGCAGAGAGATCTCGGTGTCTATGTACATGGATCCCTGAAAGTTGCCACCCAGGTTGAGAGAGTTGTTAAGAAGGCGTACGGTGTGTTAGCTTTTATTGGTAGAGGGATTGAGTTTTGGAGCCATGAGGTCATGTTGCAGTTGTATAAAACTCTAGTGCGGCCGCATTTGTAGTATTGCGTGCAGTTCTGGTCGCTGCATTATAGGATGTGGAAGCATTGGAAAGGGTGCAGAGGAGATTTACCAGGATGTTGCCTGGTATGGAGAGAAGATCTTATGAGGAAAGGCTGAGGGACTTAAGGCTGTTTTCGTTAGAGAGAAGAAGGTTAAGAGGTGACTTAATTGAGACATACAAGATGATCAGAGGATTAGATAGGGTGGACAGTGAGAGCCTTTTTCCTCAGATGGTGATGTCTAGCACGAGGGGACATAGCTTTAAATTGAGGGGAGATAGATATAGAACAGATGTCAGGGGGAGGTTCTTTACTCAGAGTAGTAATGGCATGGAATGCCCTGCCTGCAACAGTAGTGGACTCGCCAACACTAAGGGCATTCAAATGGTCATTGGATAGACGTATGGACGATAAGGGAATAGTGTGGATGGGCTTTAGAGGTGTTTCACAGGTCGGCGCAACATCGAGGGCCGAAGGGCCTGTACTGCGCTGTAATGTTCTACGTTCTATGTACACTACAGGACGGGCCGGAACTAGGTGGTATTGATACAGGATAGTCATTTATAGATCTAATAGGAATTCAGGAGAAATGTCTTTATCCAGAGTGTAAAATTAGAATGAGGCGAATAGCACAGGTGCATTTAAAGGGAAGCTAGAAAAACACATGGTGAGGAAAGGAGTAGAAGATTATGTGGATGAGGTAAGGTGAAGAGGATGTGATGTTCTATGTGTAGCTAATACTCGGGATGGATTTGTAGTGTACACAAAGACCACAAAAAGCTAAGTCAAATAAACAAAGCTAAAAGTTATTACACTACTTATTTTAGTTTGGTCACTATTCCCAAAACAAGCAATATTATAAATAAACCTACAATTTACACTATACTAACACCTGTCCCATGCACACTATCTTAAATTGTTCTCTGCCTTTTCTCCACTCTCCCCAGAAGCCTGAGAGGCATTCTTTTTTATAGGTCTGCTCCCAGCTCCATCTAGTGGTCAGCTAGAGTATTACATTAACCCTTAATGTGCTAGACATTATACATAATGTCTAGCACATTAAGGGTTAATGTAATACTCTACATTATACATAATATCACAGAGGGGTGTGAGGAGGTTGGTGTGCGAATGGACCTGACAGCTTGAGTGGTCTGTTAAAGTTCAGTAAATACTTCATAACATTAAGACTAGTTCTATAGATATGCAGAGATCTAAGATATTGGGAATATCTCTGATAAAACAGAGAAGGCAAAGGGGAGAATTAATTGAACTTTTTTTAAATTATAAAGGATGAGTGACTAAGGCTGGGGAGTCTGTGATCGAGGTATTCCCCAACAGACTGAGGGGTAAAGTTAAGGGAAATTACTTTCTTGGAGCAGGGAATGCTTAACCACAGGTAGTGTCTCAGGCAAACAGCAAGTTTTAAGGGACAACTGGATAAATATCTGGAGCAGGGAAATATACACGGCTAACAAAAGGATGCCAGGTTGTGCACTTGCTTTGGATTGCTCCAGCAAAGAGCCAACGTAGGCTGAGTGACATCCTTCTGCGTTGTAAGCATTGATAGTTCTGCTGTTCTAAATTCAGTTCAATGGTTGGCGTCAAGGCCCGGCGCACCGAGAATGACGCAGCCGGTGGCACCTAATGACGTCAGCCGCGCATGCGCAGGTTGGCCGGCGCCAACCCACACATGCGCGGTTGCCGTTTTCCCCTCCGCTGCCCCGGAAGACGTGGCGGCTTGATCTTGTGGGCCGGCGGAGGGGAAAGAGTGCGTCTCTTGGAGACGCCGGCCCTACGATCGTTGGGCACCGATCGCGGGCCAGTCCCCTCCTGAGCACGGCCGTGGTGCTCAATCCCCTCTCCGCCCCCACAGGCGCCAAACTCACCTTTCGCGATATGTTCACGCCGGCAGCGACCAGGTGTGGTTGCCGCCGGCATGAACAGGTCAGGAACGGCAGGCCGCTCGGCGTTTTTCACGGCGACCTGCGATTCCTCTCTTGGGGGGGGTGGGAGAATCGCGGGGGCTGCCAGAGCAGCCCTCCCGCGATTCCCCCTCTCGGCCTGGGCAGCGGAGAATCGCGCCTCACATGACGGAATGCCAGGTGAGAAGGGAAACCATTTTGAATTTGTTTTGTTAACTTACTGAAACTTGTGCACCCAAGATGACAAAATACAAGCATTTCCTTTCTGGAGTAATAAAATGGAGAGTTTGCACTTCCTCACCTGAATGTTCAACTGTTTTATATCGTTTTTTCCTGATGACAGACTGAGATATCCTCATAGTCTGGGTCTTTGTCCTCGATTTTTCTTTTCATACCCGACATCTTCACAAAAAGCTGAGGAAAGCTTTGTTCTACAATGAAAAGTTCAGTCTTTAAGATCACTCACTTAAGGTACACTAATGAAAAAGGCTGTGCATTGGCTGCAATCACACCAGTAGTAGGAGCAAGGAAGTCCCCACATCCCCTAAATTAATGGCAGCTGGGTTTCCGGCAAGTTCCATGGTGGCAATTGTGCTTCCATGTACAGTCACACCATGACACTGAGTGGGAGGGCATCAGCACTTATTCTCAGCCAGCTAATGAATATGTAAAGAACTTGCTTGAATGCAGCAATTTTGACAACTTCGGGATGTATGAAGCACTTTGCAGCTAGCAAAGTATTCTTTTTTTGAAATGTAAACGCTGTTGCAAATTGGAAACGCAGCTGTCAAATTGTACATGGCAAAATCCCAGAAAAAGCAATGAGATAAATGACCATATAATCAGTTTGATGGTGGTGTTGGTTGAAGGATAAATATTGATCTAAAATACCAGGGAGAACACCCCTGTTCTTCTTCATGGGATCTTATAAATCAACCAAGAAGACAGATTGGACCTTAGTTTAACGTCTCATCTGAAAGGCGGCACCTTCGACAGTGCAGTACTGTACTCCCTCGGTACTGCACTGGATCGTCGGCCTAGATTAAGTGCTCATGTTTCTGGCTTCATACATTCACAGATCCTCCCTGCTAAAAAAGACAAAAAAAGTGTTAATATGCTGTTAAAGGCCCCACTGAAGAAGGACCAAACCTGTAACAACAGTACCAGTAATTCAGCCTTGATGGCACAGCACTGTGGCACAGTGGTTCTTGCAGTGTCAGGGACCCGGGTTCAATTCCGACCTCGGATGACTGTGTGGAGTTTTCATATTCTCCCTGTGTCTGCGTGGGTTTCCTCCGGTGTTCCGGTTTCCTCCCACAGTCCAAAGATCTGCAGGTGGATTGGCCATGCTAAATTGCCCCAAAGTGTCCAAAGGTTGGGTGGGGTTACGGGGATAGGGCAAGGGATTGGGCCTCGGCAGGGTGCTCTTTCAGAGGGTCGGTGCAGACGTGATGGGCTGAATTACCTCCTTCTGCACTGCAAGAATTCTATGATTCAGTGTAGATCAGGTACTGACTGTTGGGACTCTACAGCTTAGTTATATATGTGCTTCAACAACAGGCAATGAATGATAAAATCGTAAATGCCATCCATTTAGGAAAGCAAGTTGCCCTGATTGCATTTGCAATTACAAAAGAATTTTGTTTTTATTATGGCCCTAATATCTTGAGTGTAATAATGACACACAACTCTGATTGTAGTGTATTAGATAACTGAAAACCTCTGTATTCCCAAAATATCAGACATCAGGCCACATCAGAGCCTAATAATAGGTGGCCATTTGTCAATTTATCTGCGAGCTCACGGTGCTCCAATCCATGGACTCCCTCTCACTTTGTAGACAGGCTGAAAGAGTCTCAGAAGTAATGGCCGCCTGAGTCGCTATTGTGGAGAGCAGAACAACAAACTAATCATCAGGAATCCTTTACCTGCAATACATATCAAAGAAATTCCCAGAGGGAATACTAAGCTCTCTGCAAAACATGTAGCACCCAATGCAGTTTTCATATTGATGCCTCCATACCAAGGGGGGCAGGACAACTTCCATGACTCACAAAAGGTTAAGTCCTAAGATAAGAGCCCATGGTGTTGGAGGTAGTATATTGTATATGGATAAAAAAAATTGGCTAATGGGTAGGAAACAGCAAGTGGGGATAAGGGGTCATTATGTTGGCGACCTGTAACCAGTGGGGTTCCACATGGATCAGTGCTGGGACCGCAACTGTTTACTATATTAATGACTTGGAGGGAGGAAGCAAATGTACTGCAGACAAATTTGCAGACAACACAAAAAATAGGTGGAAGGCAAGTTGCGAGAGGGATACAAATAGTTGGCAAAGAAATATTGATAGGTTAAGTGAGCAAAAAGTTGGCAAATGGAGTGTAATGTCGGAAAATGTGAGGTTGTTCATTTTGGAAGAGAGAGCAAAAGAATAGAGTATTATTTAAATGGAGAAAAACTGCAGAAAGCTGCAACACAAAGGGACTTGGGGGGTACTTGTGCACAAAACACGGAAAGCTAGCACACAGGCACAGCAGGTAATCGGGAAGGCTAATGGAATGCCGGCCCTTATTTCAAGGCAGTTGGAGTATAAGAGTCGGGAAATCTTGCTGAAACTATACAAGGTACTGGTAAGACTGCATCTGGAGAGCAGTTTTGGTCCCCTTATTTAAGGAAAGATATTGTTTCATTAGGCGCGGTTCAGAGAAGGATGATCCCCAGTATGGGGAAATTGTCTTATAAACAAACGTTAAATAGGTTGGGACTCGACTCATTGGAATTTAGAAGAATGAGAGGTGATCTCATTGAAACATATAGGATGCTGAAGGGTCTTGACAGGGTAAATGCTGAGAGGATGTTTCCCCTCATGGGAGAGACTCAGACCAGGAGGCATAGGCTCAGAATAAAGGGGGGCCATTTTAAGACTGAGATGAGGAAGAATTTCTTCTCTCAGACGGTTGAGCATCTTTGGAACTCCTTGCCGCAGAGAGCTGGGGGGACAGGTTCCTTGTGTATATTTAAGGTTGCGATAGACAGAATCTTGATCAGGAAGTGAAGCAAGGGTTGTGGGGAAAGGGCAGGAGAATGGACGCAAGGAAGGGCAGATCAGTCAGGATCCTTTTGAGTGGCGGAGCAGGCTCAAAGGGCTGAAGGTCCAGTCCTGTTCCTATTTTTATCTTATTGTCTGATGCCTTCAAAAGCATCCACTGTGCAACCTGAAAGCCACCGACAAAGGCAGTGTGAATCATGGGTCTTGTTCTCCAGGGCATTTCCATAGGATGAAATGAAGTCGTCTGGATCTGAGTGCTCTGAACTTCGTATGTGTGAATACCCAAACTATTAACATACGAGTGCACAATCCCTGGATCATACTGATATTTACCTCATACCACTAAAAAGGGATATAGGGGGCAGCACATGGCACAGTGGTTAGCACTGCTGCCTATGGCACTGAGGACCCGGGTTCGAATCCAGGCCCTGGGTCACTGTCCGTGTGGAGTTTGCACATTCTCCCTGTGTCTGCGTGTGTTTCACCCCCAAAACCCAAAGATGTGCACATGAGGTGGATTGGCCACGCTAAAATTGGCCCTTAATTGGAAATAAAAATAATTGGCTACTGTAAAAAAAAAGAAATTTTTAAGGACAAAGGTGTAAAGTAATGGGCAGGAGGTTTAGAGGGCATGTAAGGAAATATTTACCCTCTTACCCTCACCACTCCACTCTTACCCCTTCATCCCTTCCCCTCTTAACCGTCACCTTCACCCACTTATCCCCTCCCCTCTTACCACTTCCCTCACCACCTTCCTCTCTTAACCCTACCCTCTTACCCCCTCCACTCTTGCCTTTACCCCTCAAACCTTTCCCTCACCCTTTCTCCTGTTACCCCTTCTCTTCTTACTCATTCCCTCACCCCCCTTATCCCTTCCATAACAGCCCCTCCCCTCTTAACACTTCCCTCTTACCCCTTCCCCTCTTACCCCTCCCCCTCCCTTGTCCTCAACCCCCCTCCCCCTCAACCCCCTCCCTCGCCCTCAACCCCCTTCCATCGCCCTCAACCTCCTTCCCCCTCCCTCGCCCTCAACCCCTTCCCCCTCCCTCGCCTTCCTATCCCCTCGCCCTCAACCCCCCTATCCCCCTCGCCCTCAACCCCCCTCCCTCGCCCTCAAACCCCCTCCCCTCAACCCCCTCCCTCGCCCTCAACCCCCCTCGCCCTCAACCCTCCTACCGCCCTCAACCCCCATATCCCTTCACCCTCAACCCCCCTCGCCCCCCTCCCTCGCCATCAACACCCCTCCCCCTCCCATGCCCTCAACCCCCCTCCCCCTCCCATGCCCTCAACCCCCCTCCCTCGTCCTCAACCCCCTCCCTCAGCCCCAACCCCCTCCCTCAGCCCCCTCCCTCACCCTCAACCGCCCTCCCTCGCCCTCAACCCCCACCCTCAACCCCACTCCTCCTCCCTCGCCCTCAACCCCCTCCCCCTCCGTCACCCTCAACCCCCCCTCCCTAGCCCTCAACCCCCCCTCCCTAGCCCTCAACCCCCCCTCCCTAGCCCTCAACCCCCCCTCCCTAGCCCTCAACCCCCCTCCCTCGCCCTCAACTCCCCTCAACCCTCAACCCCCCTCCCTCAACTCCCCCTCCCCCGACCTCAACCCCCCTCCCCTCCTCCCCCTCCCTCAACCCCCCCGCCTTTGCCCTCAACCCCCTCCCCCGCCCTCAACCCCCCTCCCCCGCCCTCAACCCCCCTCCCCCGCCCTCAACCCCCTCCCCCTCCCTCAACCCCCCTCCCCCTCCCTCAACCCCCCTCCCCCTCCCTCAACCCCCCTCCCCCAACCCCCTCGCCCTCCCTCAACCCCTCTCCCCCAACCCCTCTCCCCCTCCCTCGCCCTCAACCCCCACCCCACCCTTCCCTCAACCCCCACACCACTCCCCTGCCCTCAACCCCCACCCCCGCCCACAACCCCACTCCCCTTCCCCTCCTTCATCCTGAACCCCCCTCCCTCGCCCTCAACCCCCTCCCTCGCCCTCAACCCCCACCCCACTCCCCTGCCCTCAACCCCCCCCTCGCCCTCAACCCCCACCCCACTCCCCTGCCCTCAACCCCCTCCCACGCCCTCAAACCCCTCCCTCGCTCCCACCCCCACCCCACTCCCCTGCCCTCAACCCCCTCCTTCACCCTCAAACCCCTCCCTCGCTCCCCCTCCCTCAACCCCCCTCCCTCAATCCCCCTCCTCCCCCTCCCTCAACCCCCCTAACCCCCCTCCCTCAACCCCCCTAACCCCCCTAACCCCCCTCCCTCAACCCCCCTAACCCCCCTCCACCCCCCTAACCCCCCTCCCTCAACCCCCCTAACCCCCCTCCCTCAACCCCCCTAACCCCCCTCCCTCAACCCCCCTCCCTCAACCCTCCTCACCCCCCTCCCTCAACCCTCCTCACCCCCCTGCCTCAACCCTCCTCACCCCCCTCCCTCAACCCTCCTCACCCCCCTCCCTCAACCCTCCTCACCCCCCTCCCTCAACCCTCCTCACCCCCCTCCCTCTCCACTCCCCCCCCCCCCCCCCCCCTTCCCATCACCCTCAACCCCCCTGTCTTCGCCACTCCGGCCTGTACTTACTGTCAGGTTCGGTCTCTCCCCCGCGATTCTCTCCCTGACCCTCGAAGCCACGGTTACCCGAGGCCGCTGAAAGCCTGGGGCCTCCTCGCCGCGTGGAGCGAAAGCTGAGGCGGAGCGAAAATCACGGGGCGGTGGCAGGAACCTGCCCGAGCCCGGAACCCGGAGCGGCAGCGACCTCCAGCCACCTCCCTCCCGACCTCGGCTCCCAGAGAGAGCGGAAAGCGGAGCGGAGCCCGAGAGAGCGGCAGCAGCCAGGGGGGAGGGAGAGGGGGAGGGAGACAGAGAGAATAAAGGGATAGAGGAGATGGGCTGAGAGAGGGAGATAGAGAGAATAAAGGGATAGAGATGGACTGAGAGGGAGGTAGAGACAGAGAGAATAAAGGGATAGAGGAGATGGACTGAGAGGGAGGTAGAGACAGAGAGAATAAAGGGATAGAGGAGATGGGCTGAGAGAGGGAGATAGAGACAGAGAGAATAAAGGGATAGAGGAGATGGGTTGAGAGAGGGAGATAGAGAGAATAAAGTGATAGAGGAGATGGGCTGAGAGAGGGAGATAGAGACAGAATAAAGGGATAGAGGAGATGGGCTGAGAGAGAGAGATAGAGACAGAGATAATAAAGGGATAGAGGAGATGGGCTGAGAGAGGGAGATAGAGAGAATAAAGTGAGAGGAGATGGGCTGAGAGAGGGAGATAGAGACAAGAGTGAATAAAGGGATAGAGGAGATGGGCTGAGAGAGGGAGATAGAGAGAATAAAGGGATCGAGGAGATGGGCTGAGAGAGGGAGATAGAGAGAATAAAGGGATAGAGGAGATGGACTGAGAGAGGGAGATAGAGACAGAGAATAAAGGGATAGAGAAGATGGGCTGAGAGAGGGAGATAGCGACAGAGAGAATAAAGAGATAGAGGAGGTGGACTGAGAGAGGGAGACAGAGAATAACGGGATAGAGATGGGCTGAGAGAGGGAGATAGAGAGAATAAAGGGTTAGAGGAGATGAGTTGCGAGAGGGTGGCAGAATAAAGGGAGAGAGGAGATAGAGACAGAGAGAATAAAGAGATAGAGGAGATGGACTGAGAGAGGTAGAGACAGAGAGAATAAAGAGATAGAGGAGATGACTGAGGGAGGGAGACAGAGAATAAAGAGATAGAGATGGACTGAGAGAGGGATAGAGACAGAGAGAATAAAGGGATAGAGGAGATGGACGGAGAGAGGAAGACCGAGAATAAAGAGATAGAGGAGATGGACTGAGAGAGTGAGACAGAGAATAAAGAGATAGAGGAGATGGGCTGAGAGAGGGAGATAGAATAAAGGGATAGAAATGGGCTGAGAGAGGGAGATAGAGACAGAGAATAAAGAGATAGAGGAGGGACTGAGAGAGGGAGACAGAGAGAATAAAGAGATAGAAGAGATGGACTGAGAGAAGGAGATAGAGAGAATAAAGGGATGGAGGTGATGGGTTGAGAGAGGGAGATAGAGAATAAAGGGACAGAGGAGATGGGCTGACAGAGGGAGATAGAGGCGGAGAGAATAAAGAGATAGAGGAGATGGACTTAGAGAGGGAGATAGAGAATAAAGGGATAGAGAAGATGGGCTGAGAGAGGGAGATAGACAATAAAGGGATAGAGAAGATGGCTGAGAGAGGGAGATTGAGATTGAATTTCTTCCCTGTCTATTTTTATAGCTGCAGGTAAATACAGCTGAGTCCTGTAGGCAGCGATGGTTGGAGAATAATAGCATCATCGATCTGCTTTGAAACCTGTTTACCCTTTTTGGTGTTGAGTGATAAGACCTCTTTTGTTCACGTGCATGTTAATTTTCAGAATTTTCTGTGGAATAAAGGCCCATGCAATCAAATGCATAGAGGCGCATGTTAATTGTTTATCAACTGTGTTTATTTATATGCAGGTTGAAGGCAATGACGGGCTTTACCTGAGCACATATAAAGAAGCACTTAATAAAACTGTGTGAGGTTGAGTTTGGAAACTTGTACTTGTAATGTTTCACTCTGTAAATAAATATAAGACTGAGTAAAGATTGGCTTCAATATCATCCTTCACCAATTGGCGTTCTGGAAGGTACCATGATACTAGAGAATGGTTGCCTGAAGGTGAAGATTGAAAACTAAGAAAATAAAATTTCAAGCTGAAGACGACAATCCTACTTGTTATTGTGAGAAATGGTGGAAAGCAAGCGTAAATTGTTGGGATATGACTACCTCTGGTATTCTCGGAGTATGAACCATATGACCATTGCAGAATAAAGTAGATTTCTGGAAACAGGTAATATCCTTACAGAAGAAGAAACAAGATATGGCCATAGTGTTGTAATTTCCTTCCAGAAGTAAAATCAGAACAAAAGTATTCCCGGAGCAAGATGTCCATTGGTTGGATACTGCTGAAAATTTGGATCTTCGTAGATGAAATAAAGATGATTTATTAATGTGTGTGAACCACAGCCAGACCTCAATAGATTTTGGAAAACAGATTCAATGGAAGAATATATCATAATCTTTTATACAGTCTGTTAAAGTTCAAGGACATTCAATTTACAGATCCCTGGTTGGAACTAGCATTTCAATTGCTAGATTTTACTCGGGTGCTGTATTTGGACGGACTCCTGGTTTTAACCAGGGCTTGGCTCTGGGAGAGATATGATGGTATGCATAAGCAATCATGTATATAATGATGTAAACAACCTCCGAACAGCAGATGGCAGTGTAAATCTGCCACATGACTCTGTACCTCGAGGAGTTGGGAGTTAGTCGTGTATAGTCATACTTGCAGTAGCTCTAGGATAATTTATCAGTATTAGTAGTTTGTAATATATTTCTCATAGTTATCTTAACCACGCATTTATATTATAATAAACACTTTCAGCTAGTCAAGAACTAGTTGTTCTATGGTGCATCATTCCTACCAGCCAAGCATCAAAATGTAACAAGAGAGACTCCCTGTTGCATAAAAAAGTCTGCTGCCTTGAAAGTATTTCAGGGGAACGTATCATTTCTTCCACTCTTGGTGGAACAAGTGGGACGTTCCACAGTAACACAATGATTGCCGGATTTTGAAATAGTCCAGATACTAGATATAAGAACATACAAGTTTGGTGCAGGAGTCGTCCATTCCATCCCTGGAGCCTGCTCCACCATTCAGTGTAGCCACCTGAGTTGGCCACTTCCCCACACAAAATGGAGAAACACAAAGACAGCAGGGAAATTGGACAATCCTAGAGAAACAAGCAGTTTGCAGACTTTTCCTGTGTATTCTGCTTGCAAAGAAAGCAGACAGCACTGAAACCAGCAGTTATACATATTGATGAGCGATCCCCGGGAACAATAGCTACAACAATTAGCTACATTTACGACACTCAATAGCAAGTCAGACTCCTCGGCGCCAACGGGAGTCCGAAACAAAGGAGACTAACAAGCCAGAAAGAACCGCCCAGCGATCGAGGAACAGTCCCAGTATTGGGGAATTGAAACCAATCAATTGGTATGGGATCCACTCGATTGGAAGTAAGCTCAGGGTCCGCCCAAAAGGGCGCGAAGCCCCTGGGACCTATAAAAGACAGGTCCCAAGTTCAATTCACTCTCTTAGCCGGCCCTCCCAGCAGAACACCTTAGCAGCTCTTGAAGAACTTGACCGTAAGAAGGAGAGGCCTGGCCAACTGCTGCACCATCAAGTAAGTGTCCAGTCAACGCACGCTATGAGATAGATGCTCCTGACCCCTTAGTCCATTCCAGCTGGAAGCCTGCAGACTCAGGATCGAGCAAGAGGCCATTGTTCCCTGACCCAGCAGGTTCCCTCATCCAGATAAGTATTGGCCTGTTAGTGGTAGGAATAGCCTAGTCTTTTAGTATTGTATGCATGAGTAGCGATTAACTGTGTATTAATAAACGTGTTTTGATTTGAACCTTACTAATTGGTATATTGAGTCATTGATTTGAACTTGAACCTCGTGGTGGTATCATAAGGATGCCTGGCGATTCTAGAGCTAAGTAATAAAACAGAACCAATTGAGTGCACTCACCAGAATGAGCAACATCAGTAAGATCATTGCTGATCTAATTTTAACTTCAACTTCAGAGTCCTGCTTACCTCTGATAACCTTTCACCACCTTGTTTATTAAGAAGCTTCTGCCTTTAAAGATATTCAAAGACTTTACCTCAAACACCTTTTGAGGAAGAGAATTCCAAACTCATATGACCCTCTGCGTGAAAAATGTTTCCTCATCAGTGTCATAAGTTGGTGACCCCTTATTTTTAAAGGCTGATCCCCTGGTTCTGGATTCTCCCACAAGGCGAAACATCCCTTCCATATCCACTCTTATTAAGTCCCCTCAGGATCTTATGTTTCAATCAAGTTGCCTCATACTCTGCTAAACTCCAGCAGATACAAGCCTTGTCTGTCCAATCTTTCCTTGTAAGGCAAACCACCAGGTATTAATCTAATAAACCTCTGAACTGCTTCTCGTGCATTTACATCTTTCCTTAAATAAGGAGAGACTAGTACTGCCCACAGTACTCCAGAAGGAAAGAGGTGTCAATGCAATAGGGAAGTTACGGACAGGCAGAATGAGGATGATGACACCTTTGGCAGAATTGACTTTTCCAACAGACATAGAATTGGAACAGCAATATTAGGCATGTGTACCCTTGGAATGTTCAAGGAATGTTTAGGTGTGAATCAAAGTGCAATTATGTGATGATCTTCCCAAAGAGGAGAGGTAAGGTCCTCCAAATTACACAGAGAATTTGCAGAAGAGGATGAAAATAATGATGAATCTGTATGAATTATACCAGTCACAAGCAAGTGAATGCGTTAGTTTTGGATTTGTTCAACTGCACTGTGATAGGGAGGCTTTGACAGTCTGAGGAACGGATTAGTTAAAATTTAACCTAGATTCATTGGTGCAAGGTAAAGGAGCATAAAATAACTACTTGATTTAGCTTAGTGATGACAGCAGATTGAGACCACTAAAGAGAGTTATAAACCAATGTAATAGAGCTAGAGTAAGGCACTTTATCAGTACTCAGGTACAGTAAGAAGTCTTACAACACCAGGTTAAAGTCCGACAGGTTTGTTTCAAATCTCCAGCTTTCGGAGCACTGCTCCTTCCTCAGGTGAATCAAGAGGTATGTTCCAGAAACATACATAGGTAAAACCCCAGGTTAAAGAGGTGTGAATTGTCTCAAGCTAGGACCATTGGTAGGATTGTGCAAGCCCAGGCCAGATGGTGGGAGATGAATGTATTGCGACATGAATCCCAGGTCCAGGTTGAGGTCGCACTCATGTGCGGAACTTGGCTGTAAGTTTCTGCTCGACGATTCTGTATTGTCGCGTGTCCGTTGTCCAAGGTCTGAACGGACATCGCGCGACAATCACCAGGCAGGAATGTTCCCTTCCAGTCGGGGACCCCTTCAGCAGTCAAGGGCACTCAGCCTCTGCTCTCCGGGTAAGCGTTCTCCAAGGCAGCCTTCAGCAGAATCGCTGAGCAGAAACTTATAGCCTAGTTCCGCACACATGAGTTACGGCCTCAACCGGGACCTTGGATTCATGTCGCATTAAATTCATCCCCACCATCTGGCCTGGGCTTGCGAAATCCTACCAATTGTCCTGGCTTGAGACCATTCAAACCTCTTTAACCTGGGGTTATCCCTATCTCTGGATCTGTAAAGACTTAATTACCTGCAAATGCTTGCATTCAAAGTATCGTCTTGCATCTTTGACTTTGTCTGTATATATGTTTCTGGAACATACCTCTTCATTCACCTGAGGAAGGAGCAGTGCTCCGAAAGCTAGAGATTTGAAACAAACCTATTGGACTTTAACCTGGTTTTGTAAAACTTCTTACTGTGCTCACCCCAGCCCAACGCCGGCATCTCCACAACAATACTGATGTAGTCTCTTGTGAGATACCTGTGCCATTGAGTAAACCTTCTATAAAAATGGTACAAATACAACCTGACATGGAGCATGACAAGGCAATTCTATTTGGACAGTCAGTAGATGGGAAGTTTATCGAGTCATTGGCCCAGTTAAGGGCCTCAATGGGTCCAAGAGTGGGCAGGCTGGCAGATACCTACTCCACCCACTATTATGGGGGACAGTCCAGAAATGGGCTGGAAGCCCCCCTCCACCATCATAAAATTCAACACATGGCAATCAAACTGGCAAGCTTAATTATTCATGATTAATCAATATCAGTAAGAAAATCACAGAATCTGAGTGACTTATAGAAGGAAGTGAGACACTTTGTAGCTCAAGTGTCTTGTGATGAATGTCCTAAGGAACAGAATACGGCAGATCTAGGGCCAGATACTGATAATATGAATCGTCATGACGACATGCAAGGCAGAACAAATGCATCCAAAGACTAATTATCCAGAGACACTTGTGTCAGAAAATGATCACGTATTTGAGAAATAACTCCTCATAGCGCAGGAAGGATATCTTACAGTATTGTTGGGGCAGCACGGTAGCATTGTGGATAGCACAAATGCTTCACAGCTCCAGGGTCCCAGGTTCGATTCCGGCTTGGGTCACTATCTGCGGAGTCTGCACATCCTCCCCGTGTGTGCGTGGGTTTCCTCCGGGTCCTCCGGTTTCCTCCCACAGTCCAAAGATGTGCAGGTTAGGTGGATTGGCCATGATAAATTGCCCTTAGTGTCCAAAATTGCCCTTAGTGTTGGGTGGGGTTACTGGGTTATGGGAATAGGATGGAGGTGTTGACCTTGGGTAGGGTGCTCTTTCCAAGAGCCGGTGCAGACTTGATGGGCCGAATGGCCTCCTTCTGCACTGTAAATTCGATGAAAACATAACCCCAACTGACGTAATGGTACAAGTACAGGCCATAGCTTGACTAGATGACACAATGAAATGAGGGTTGCAGAACTATCTTGGAACATAACTCCCTATGTTGTGAACTTTTGGTGGCTGTTAATTAACTTCAGAAGAAACTAATAAGAGAATCAAAACAAAAGGATTTGGATAGTTGGAAAGAGTTTGACATTTGATTTGAGGTACCAAGCGAGGCGGGGGTGGTGGTTTTCGGGAGGGGGGGGGGGGTAGGGTGCGGCAGCTTTGTCAAATAAATTAAATAGAAAAATTCGGGGAAAACTCAGAAGATCTGGCAGCAAATGTGGAGAGGGAAACGGAGTGAACGTTTCGAGTTCACTGAAGAAGAGTCATATCTGGACTTGAAACGTTCACTCCGTTTCTCTTTTCACAGATGCTGCCGGACCAGAGTTTATCCAGCAATTTCTGTCTCTATTTCAAATTTCCAGCATTCACAGTACTCTGCTTTTATTTCATTGTCGATTAAGTAGATTTGCACTGAAAACATAATTGCAGATGGGACTGTTAAGTCTGATGCGAGACTAATCGCTCGTGGTGTTCCTCCCACAGCTGGAAACGTAACCCTTAAAATTATTTTAGCTTTTGCACCCTCATGGGAGGGTGATAATTTCCAGAGAGAAGAGTTTCTGAAGCAATCCATAGAGGCAGCAATTACAGAAAAGAAACCATTGAAACAAAACAAATGTACCTGAATGATGCTTCCAGGGTGTAGTATTTTTCAATGAGATCTTTTTTTTCCTGAAAATAGTTTGGTATTCAACTAAAAGCAGATCCTGGAATGTTTTATTGATATCATAAAGGAAATCTTTCAGGCACCTTCATGGAAGTTGATGATTTATTGTGGGTTGTTGCTACAGAAGGATTAGAGAACTTAAAATTGGAGATCAGGTTTCTGGGGCTTTTAATATATTGGTTTACATATTGAGCATGTAGGTCTTGAATGACATGAAATCAACAATTGGCACGGTGGCACAGTGTTTAGCACTGCTGCCTCACAGCGCCAGGATTACAGGTTCAATTCTGGCCTCAGGTGACTGTGTGGAGTTTGCAGTTTCTCCCGATGTCTACCTGGCTTTCCTCCAGGCGCTCCGGTTTCCTCCCACAGTCCAAAGATGTGCACGTTAGGTGGATTGGCCATGCAAAATTGCCCCTCGTGTCCAAAACATGGGGTTATGAGTTACGGGGATAGGGTGGAGGTGTGGGCTTAAGTAGGGCGCTCTTTCCAGGGGCTGGAAATTCGATGGGCCGATTGGCTTCCTTCTGCACTGCAAATTCTATGATTCAGAGGGTGCAACACCCATCCTGCTTAATTTTGCTAGGTCACCATAAAAATATGCAATTACATTTATAAAAAATACAGAACAATTGCGAAGCCTGATTGGACAATTGAAATGGTTGTGCAATCATACCAGATGCTGGTTCTGATGTGTTGGAGTTACATACAATGATGAAGTAACCTAAAGCTGAGAAAGTTTCCATCCTTCGGCGACCCAAAGAAGGATAAACAACAGTAGTCATTTTCAGTGGTACTTCACAAACTAATCTACCAGATGGGTGCTCACATGCATCTACTTTCTTAATATTTCTGATGAGTGAAAACATTGTACTTTAGCCTGGGAAGCTAAGAAAGTAAAAAAAAAGGTGGTTAAGTGTACTTTGGCTACGGAAACACTGGCTCTTGTGGAAGGAATGCATATATGAATCTATTTGTCAAATACTTCAAGTGAGATTCTATATAAGGGGCCCATACCCTTCTATCTCCAGAGGGCTGGAATTCAAGAGCAGGGATGTACTTCTGAGGCTGTATAAGTGCTGTCAGACCCCATGTGAAGTATTGTGAGCAGTTTTGGGCCCGTATCTAAGGAAGGATCTGGCTTTGGAAAGGGCCCAGAGGAGGTTCACAAGAATGATCCCAGGAATGAAGAGCTTGTCGTATGAGGATCAGTTGAGGACTCTGGGTCTGTACTCGTTGTTTAGAAGGATGGGGGGATCTTATGAAACTTACTGAGAGGCCTAGATAGTGTGGACTTGTGGAGGATGCTTCCACTAGTAAGAAAAACTGGAACCCGAGGCCACAGCCTCAGGCTGAAGGGACAATCTTTTAAAACTGAGATCATAGAAATTACAGTGCAGAAGGAGGCCATTCAGCCTATCGAGTCTGCACCGGCCCTTGGAAAGTGCACCCTACATAAATCTACACCTCCACCCTACTTAAGCTCATGCCTCCACCCTTATCCCCATAACCCAGTAACCCCACCCAGCCTTTTTGGACACACTAGGGCAATTTATCATGGCCAATCCACCGAACCTGCACATCTTTGGACTATGGGAGGAAACCGGAGCACGGGAGGAAACCCACGCACATACGATGAGAACATGCAGACTCTACACAGACAGTGACCCAAGCCGGGAACCGGACCTGGGACCCTGGAGCTGTGAAGCAACTGTGTTAATTACTATGCTACCATGCTGCCCCCAGATGAGGAGGAATTTCTTTAGCCAGAGGGTGGTGGATCTGTGGAACTCTTTTCCGCAGACGGCTGTGGAGGCTAAATCACTGAGTGTCTTTAAGACAGAGATAGATAGGTTCTTGATTAATAAGGGGATCAGGGGTTATGGGGAGAAGGCAGGAAAATGGGGATGAGAAACATATCAACCATGATTGACTGATGAAGCAGACTCGATGGGCCGAATGGCCTAATTCTGTTCCTATGTCTTACGGTCTTATGGTTTTATATGTTCAAAATACAACAGTACTAGCAGTGGAAAGTCTTGAACGGCAACAACTTTGATTTATAAAGCATCTTAAATGTGATAGAATGTCCCAAGGTGCTTCACAACTTCGCTATAAAACAAAATATGATGGGCCACTGAAGGAGATATTAGGTCAGATGATCAAAAACTTGGTCAAAGCGGTAAGTTTAATGGAATGTCTTAAAGGAGGTGCGTTGCCAGTGAAATGTCAGATTTTCAGTACCAATGTGATGTCAGATACAGTAAGTAGAATGTATGTCCCAATGACTGGCAATTCATATCAAACAGCATGTCCCTTCAGCCATTTGCAGTAGGAAGAGTATTAACCATATTCAACAAATTGGTGTTTGCAAAACTAAGAATATAATATGATTCTATTATGATTCCAGGCCAGACTCCAACAGTGGCTAGGATATTGGACCAAAACCTCAATATTTTAGTTTATTTTGAGACGGAAAGAATGATTTGCTCCAGGAGTGATTGCAAGAAAAAAAGTGTTTTTGTATTTCTAAGAAAAAATGTTATTAGAAATACAGTATTCAACTTTTAATTTCACACTGAAAAGAACCCCTAACAATTACCCCTTAAGCCAATTATACAATTTCCCGTTAAACAACAAGGAAATAAACATACAGCTCTTAATCCACCTTAAAATTAGCAGGGCATAGAGTAATTCCTGTGGTAACGAATTCCACAGGCTCACCACTTTCTGAGGGAAGAAAGTTCTCCTCATCTCTGTCCTAAATGGTCGACCCCATATCCTCAGACTGTGCCCCTGGTTCTGGATACCTCCACCATCAGGAACATCCTTCTTGCATCTACTGCAGGGGTGGGCAAACTACGGCCGGCGGGCCGCATGCGGCCCGCCAAAGGTCTTTATGCGGCCCACCAAGTCATTAAAAAAAATTTTTTTTTAAAATTTTTTTTAATTTTTTAAGGTTAATTGAGGGGGCTGTTGGGTTACTTACTGGTATAGGGTGGATACGTTGACTTGAGTAGGGTGATCATTGCTCGGCACAACATCGAGGGCCGAAGAGCCTGTTCTGTGCTGTACTGTTCTATGTTCTATATGAGGCGCCCAGAATCATAACCAGGTGAAGTCATTATTTTACTTAATATACTATGCGGCCCTTTAAAATTGTGAATTTCTGAATGTGGCCCTTGCACGGAAAAGTTTGCCCACCCCTGGTCTACTGTCTCTAGTCCTGTTAGACTTTTATAGGTTTCCATGAGATCCTCCCTTATTCTGAACTCTAGTGAATACAATCCTAACCGACTCATTTTTTTCCCTCATACATCCCTCAATAGTAAGAACGTTCTTTCTCAGAGAAGGAGATCAAAACTGCACACAATATTCCAGGTGTGGCCTAACCAAGGCGCTGTATAATTTCAGCAAGATATCCCTGCCCCTGTAATCAAATCCTCGCGCAATGAAGGCTAGCATACCATTTTCCTTCTTTACCACCTGGTGTACCTGCATGCTTACTTTCAGTGATACACCCAGGTTTCATTGCACATTCCTCTTTCCTAATTTATAGTCATTCAGATAATAGTCTGCTTTCTTGTTTTTGCTACCAACATGGATAACCTCGCATTTATCCAAATTTTACCACATCTGCCATTCATTTGCCCACTCACTTAACTCATGCAAATCACACTGAAACATTTCTGTATCTTCTGAAAATTTAGAGGTTGCACATTTTGTTCCCTCATCTAAATCATTAATATATATATTGTGAACAGCTGGGGCCCCAACACCGATCCCTGCGGGACCCCATTAGTCACTGCCTGACAATTTGAAAAAGATCTATTAATTCCTACTCTTGTTTCCTGTCTGCCAGCCAGTTTTCTATCCATCTCAATACACCACCCCTAATCCCATGTGCTTTAAATTTACACGCTAATTTCTTCTGCTGGACTTTGACAAAAGCCTTCCGAAAGTCCAAATAAACCACATTCACTGGCTCCCCCTCATCAACTCTACATCTTCGAAGAATTTTAGTAGATTTGTCAAATATGATTTCCCCTTCATAAATCTATGTCGCATGAGAATTTCCAAACTTCACTCCCAAATACACGCTTTAAAATGTTCTCTCACAATTATGATTTCCTTTGGCAGTTTTAATTCTGAAATCCAGACCAGGTTTTCAAAATAACACTTTTAAACAATGCTTCTGCTCAACGTTTAAAAGCGAATCCAATCCAGGATTTTACAGGAACCCCTTTAGGATTTCTTGGTCTTGATTGCTGTGCAAACAACTCACAATTGCTTTAACTCTCAATTACCAGACTGTATTAAAATTACATTAAACGTTTCATCTACCTCTGAAGTCTACTGTCCCACTTTAAATGTAGTTACTGCAATTATCTTTAACTCAGAACATTTTGTTTACTCTTCCTTAAATTCTTCTGAACAATATCTTGGGGTGCCTTAAATATTCTTCTGTCCCTATTCCCTGGTTATCTGGATTGTATCTTGTTCTTTAGGAAGCCTGTATCTTTGCAACTCCCGTGTCCTATCCAGCTTCTCCTGGCAGAGTTGAGAGATGTTCACTTCTCAGTGACCTGTCTCCAACTTCCCCCAAATTCAGCTAAAATTAAAACTTAAAAACTTGTTTTTATTTACAATGGCCCTGTTGCACCTCATGATTACAACTTCTATTAATTCTTCACGCCATAGCCCTCTCTAGGCATAATAGAAACACAGGTGGAACTTAACCAGCCCCCACACATACAAATATCTTTGTCCAGCATAAATCTAACTCTAGGTTTTACCCTTCCACGCACAGAAACATTAAATTAAACCCACTTAAAACTATACCTTATTTCTAATGTTTGCCAAAACAAATATAAATCCCTTAAAACTACCTTTGTTTTCCTAACATAATGTCAATGGCTACATACACTTGCCAGAAGCTACAGAAATATATATGTAGGGACCTGTCCTCTGCAGGCAAAAATAATAGGTCCAGACTTGGCACCTTTTTTGAATTAAACAAAAGCTTAGTGGACAGTACCCCCTGGTGTATTCACCAAGGCAACACCTTGACCAAGCAGAGCTGACTTGCCAACCAATCAGCACACTTTTCTCATGCAGCATAAATTGCCCCCTTTGAAATTTGTATACTTGCATGTCACAATGGGTGCAATATGAAAAGCTTCAACAGCATGTATCGTTTCTCAGCAATCCTCAAGTTCTGTACTGCAAACGACTGATCTTGAACATATTAATGGGTGGCAAAGTCAGATTACAGCGAACTTCCT